>NW_026736827.1:0-58000 GCF_949786415.1 Peromyscus eremicus | reverse complement strand
CAGTTACCTAAGCAGAGTTGATCTAGAAATGACCCGTGAATGTAGGAAGCACAGTTCTTTTGTTCTGAGCAAGCTCATTGTTCGGACTCCATAGGAAACACAGTAGAATAGAAGTGTGCTCTTTTCTCAAAAGCAGAGTGTGTTTCTTGTAAGGCTAGCTATTGTTTGTTTCCCAGTAAGAAACAGATTTGAAACTCATGAGTTTCTGGTCCTATGAGCAAGAGTTGTTTTCTGGTAAGAGGAGTCACTATTTCGCTCCCATTGCCATACACAGTGCAAATATGACTCGCGTCTGCGACTTGCAAGTACAGTGCATTGGACTGAAGAGGAGCTACTGTTCTTGTCATTTTGCTAAGCAGAGTTGAACTAGATATGCCCCATTTGTGTAGGAAGCACAGTTCTTTTGTTCTGAGCAAGCTCACTGTTCTGGCCCTGTAGGAAACACAGTAGAGTAGAAGAGTGCTCTTTTTTCAGAAGCAGAATGTGTTTCTTGTAAGGCGAGCTAGCGTTTGTTTCCCAGTCCTAAATGGAGTTGAATCACATGCAGTTTCTGGTCCTACGAGCAAGAGTTGTTTTCTGGTAAGAAGAGTCACTATTGTGCTACCATTGCCATACACAGTGCAAATAGCACTCGCGTCTGTTCCCAGCAAGTACAGTGTATTGGACAGAAGAGGAGATACTGTTCTTGTCAGTTTCTTAAGTAGAGTTGAACTAGATATGGCCCGTGTGCGTAGGAAGTACACTTCTTTTGTTCTGAGCAAGCTGACTCTTCTTGCCCTATAGGAAACTCAGTAGAGTAGAAGAGTGCTCTTTCCTCAAAAACAGAATGTGTTTCTTGTAAGGCGAGTTTGCGTTTGTTTCCCAGTCCTAAATGGAGTTGAATCACATGCAGTTTCTAGTCCTATGAGCAAGAGTTGTTCTATGAGAAGAAGAGCCACTATTGCGCTCCCATTGTCATACACAGGGCAAATAGCACTGGCGTCTGTTCCCAGCATGTAAAGTGTATTGGACTGAAGAGGATCTACTGTTCTTGTCAGTTTACTAAGCAGAGTTGAACTAGATATGGCCCGTGTGTGTAGGAAGCACAGTTCTTTTGTTCTGAGCAAGCTCACTCTTCTGGCCTATAGAAAACACAGGAAAGTAGAACAGTGCTCTTTTCTCAAAAGCAGAGTGTGTTTCTTGTAAGGCGAGATTGCGTTTGTTTCCCAGTCCTAAATGGAGTTGAATCACATGCAGTTTCTAGTCCTACAAGCAAGAGTTGTTTTCTGGAAAGGAAAGTCACTATTGTGTTCCCTTTGCCATACACAGTGCAAATAACACTCGCGTTTGTTTCCAGCAATTACAGTGTATTGGACTGAAGAGGAGCTACTGCTCTTGTCAGTTTCCTAAGCAGAGTTGAACTAGATATGCCCCGTGTGTGTAGGAAGCACAGTTCTTTTCTTCTGAGCAAGCTCACTGTTCTGACCCTATAGGAAACTCAGTAGAGTAGAAGAGTGCGCTTTTCTCAAAAACAGAATGTGTTTCTTGTAAGGCGAGCTTGTGTTTGTTTCCCAGTCCTAAATGGAGTTGAATCACATGCAGTTTCTGGTCCTATAAGCAAGAGTTGTTCTACGGTAAGAAGAGTCACTATTGCACTCCCATTGTCTTACACAGGGCAAATAGCACTGGTGTCTGTTCCCAGCATGTAAAGTGTATTGGACTGAAGAGGAGCTACTGTTCTTGTCAGTTTCCTAAGCAGAGTTGAACTAGACATGGCCCGTGTGTGTAGGAAGCACAGTTCTTTTGTTCTGAGCAAGCTCACTGTTCTGGCTTTATAGGAAACACAAAAGAGTAGAAGAGTGCTCTTTTCTCAGAAGCAGAGTGTGTTTCTTGTAAGGCGAGCTAGCGATTATTTCCCAGTCCTAAATGGAGTTGAATCACTTGCAGTTTCTGGTCCTATGAGCAAGAGTTGTTTTCTGGTAAGAAGAGTCACTATTGTGCTACCATTGCCATACACAGTGCAAATAGCACTCGCATCTGTTCCCAGCAAGTACAGTGTATTGGACAGAAGAGGATCTACTGTTCTTGTCAGTTTTCTAAGCAGAGTTGAACTAGCTATGGCCCGTGTGTAGGAAGCACAGTTCTTTTGTTCTGAGCAAGCTCAATATTCGGACCAAATAGTAAGCACATTAGAGTAGAAGAGTGCTCTTTTCTCAAAAGCACAGTGTGTTTTTGTAAGGCTAGCTAGTGTTTTTTTCCCAGGAATAAATGGAGTTGAATCACATGCAGTTTTTGGTCCTGTGAGCAAGGGATGTTTTCTGGTAAAGAAAGTCACTATTGTGCTCCCTTTGCCATACACAGTGCAAATAGCACTCACGTCTGTTCCCAGCAAGTACAGTGTATTCGACAGAAGAGGAGCTACTGTTCTTGTCAGTTTCCTAAGGAGAGTTGAACTAGATATGGCCCGTGTGTGTGAAGCACAGTTCTTTTGTTCTGAGCAACCTCAATTTTCGGACACCATGGTAAACACAGTAGAATAGAAGAGTGCTCTTTTCTCAAAAGCAGAGTGTGTTTCTTGTAAGGCGAGCTAGCGTTTATTTCCCAGTCCTAAATGGAGTTGAATCACATGCAGTTTCTGGTCCTACGAGCAAGAGTTGTTTTCTGGTAAGAAGAGTCACTATTGTGCTACCATTGCCATACACAGTGCAAATAGCACTCGCATCTGTTCCCAGCAAGTACAGTGTATTGGACAGAAGAGGAGCTACTGTTCTTGTCAGTTTCCTAAGCAGAGTTGAACTAGCTATGGCCCGTGTGTGTACGAAGCACAGTTCTTTTGTTCTGAGCAAGCTCAATTTTCGGACCAAATAGTAAACACAGTAGAGTAGAAGAGTGCTCTTTTCTCAAAAGCAGAGTTTGTTTTTGTAAGGCTAGCTAGTGTTTGTTTCCCAGGAATAAATGGATTTGAATCACATGCAGTTTTTGGTCCTGTGAACAAGGGATGTTTTCTGGTAAAGAAAGTCACTATTGTGCTCCCTTTCCCATACACAGTGCAAATAGCACTCGCGTCTGTTACCAGCAAGTACAGTGTATTCGACAGAAGAGGAGCTACTGTTCTTGTCAGTTTCCTAAGGAGAGTTAAACTAGATATGGCCCGTGTGTGTGAAGCACAGTTCTTTTGTTCTGAGCAACCTCAATTTTCGGACACCATAGTAAACACAGTAGAATAGAAGAGTGCTCTTTTCTCAAAAGCAGAGTGTGTTTCTCATAAGGCTAGCTAGTGTTTGTTTCCCAGTCAGAAACGGAGTTGAATCCCATGCAGTTTCTGGTCCTACGAGCAAGAGTTGTTTTCTGGTAAGAAGAGTCACTATTTCACTCCCATTGCCATACACAGGTCAAATAGCACTCGCGTCTGCTCCCAGCAAATACAGTGTATTGGACTGAAGAGGAGCTACTGTTCTTGTCAGTTTCCTAAGCAGAGTTGAACTAGATATAGCCCGTGTGTGTAGAAAGCACAGTTCTTTTGTTCTGAGCAAGCTCACTGTTCTGGCCCTATAGGAAACAGTAGAGTAGAAGAGTGCTCTTTTCTCAAAAGCAGAGTGTGTTTCTTGTAAGGCGTGCTAGCTTTGTTTTCCCAGTCGTAAATGGAGTTGAATCACATGCAGTTTCTGGTCCTACGAGCAAGAGTTGTTTTCTGGTATGAAGAGTCACTATTGCGCTCCCTTTGCCATACACAGGGCAAATAGCACTCGCGTCTGATCCCAGCAAGTACAGTGTATTGGACTGAAGAGGAGCTACTGTTCTTGTCAGTTTCCTAAGCAGAGTTGAACGAGATATGGCCCGTGTGTGTAGGAAGCACAGTTCTTTTGTTCTGAGCAAGCTCACTGTTTTGGTCCTATAGGAAACACAGAAGAGTAGAAGAGTGCTCTTTTCTCAAAAGCAGAGTGTGTTCTTGTAAGGTGAGCTAGCGTTTGTTTACCAGTCCTAAATGGAGTTGAATTACATGCAGTTTCTTGTCCTATGAGCAAGAGTTTTTTTCTGGTTAGAAGATCCACTATTGCGTTCCTATTGCCATACACAGTGCAAACAACACTCGCTACTGTTCTTTGCAAGTACAGTGTATTGGACTGAAGAGGAGCTACTGTTCTTGTCAGTTTCCTAAGCATTGTTTAACGAGATATGGCCCGTGTGTGTAGGAAGCACAGTTCTTTTTTTCTGAGCAAGCTCACTGTTCGGAACCCATAGGAAACACAGTAGAGTAGAAGAGTGCTCTTTTCTCAAAAGCAGAGTGTGTTTCTTGTAAGGCGAGCTAGCGTTTGTTTCCCAGTCCTAAATGGAATTGAATCACATGCAGTTTCTGATCCTAGGAGCAAGAGTTGTTTTCTGTTAAGAAGAGTCACTATTGCGCTCCCATTGTCATACACAGGGCAAATAGCACTGGCGTCTGTTCCCAGCTTGTACAGTGTATTGGACTGAAGAGGAGCTACTGTTCTTTTCAGTTTCCTAAGCAGAGTTGAACTAGATATGGCCCGTGTGTGTAGGAAGCACAGTTCTTTTGTTCTGAGCAAGCTCACTGTTTTGGCCCTATAGGAAACACAGTAGAGTAGAAGTGTGCTCTTTTCTCAAAAGCAGAATGTGTTTCTTGTAAGGCGAGCTAGCGTTTGTTTCCCAGTCCTAAATGGAGTTCAATCACATGCAGTTTCTGGTCCTATGAGCAAGAGTTGTTTTATGGTAAGAAGAGTCACTATTGCGCTCCCACCTACATACATAGGGCAAATAGCACTGGCGTCTGTACCCAGCATGTAAAGTGTATTGGACTGAAGAGAATCTACTGTTCTTGTCAGTTTCCTAAGCAGAGTTGAACTAGATATGGCCCGTGTGTGTAGGAAGCACAGTTCTTTTGTTCTGAGCTAGCTCACTCTTCTGGACTATAGAAACACAGTAGAGTAGAAGAGTGCTCTTTTCTCAAAAGCAGAGTGTGTTTCTTGTAAGACGAGCTTGCGTTTGTTTCCCAGTCCTAAATGGAGTTGAATCACATGCAGTTTCTGGTCCTACGAGCAAGAGTTTTTTTCTGGAAAAGAAAGTCACTATTGTGCTCCCTTTGCCATACACAGTGCAAATAGCACTCGCGTCTCTTCCCAGCAAGTGCAGTGTATTGGACTGAAGAGGAGCTACTGCTCTTGTCAGATTCCTAAGCAGAGTTGAACTAGATATGGCCCGTGTGTGTAGGAAGCACAGTTCTTTGTTCTGAGCAAGCTCACTGTTCGGACCCCATAGGAAACACAGTAGAATAGAAGAGTGCTCTTTTCTCAAAAGCAGAGTGTGTTGCTTGTAAGGCGAGCTAGTGTTTGTTTTGCAGTCCTAAATGGAGTTGAATCACATGCAGTTTCTGATCATACGAGCAAGAGTTGTTTTCTGGTAAGAAGAGTCACTATTGCCCTCCCATTGTCATACACAGGGCAAATAGCACTGGCGTCTGTTCCCAGCATGTACAGTGTATTGGACTGAACATGATCTACTGTTCTTGTCAGTTTCCTAAGCAGAGTTGAACTAGATATGGCCCGTGTGTGTAGGAAGCACAGTTCTTTTGTTCTGAGCTAGCTCACTCTTCTGGACTATAGAAACACAGTAGAGTAGAAGAGTGCTCTTTTCTCAAAAGCAGAGAGTGTTTCTTGTAAGATGAGCTTGCGTTTGTTTCCCAGTCCTAAATGTAGTTGAATCACATGCAGTTTCTGGTCCTACGAGCAAAGGATGTTTTCTGGTAAGGAAAGACACTATTGTGCTCCCTTTGCCATAAACAGTGCAAATAGCACTCACGTCTGTTCCCAGCAAGTACAGAGTATTGGACTGAAGAGGACCTACTGTTCTTGTCAGTTTCCTAAGCAGAGTTGAACGAGATATGGCCCGTGTGTGTAGGAAGCACAGTTCTTTTGATCTGAGCAAGCTCACTGTTTTGGACCTATAGGAAACAAAGAAGAGTAGAAGTGTGCTCTTTTCTCAAAAGCATAGTGTGTTTCTTGTAAGGTGAGCTAGCGTTTTTTTCCCAGTTTTAAATGGAGTTGAATTACATGCAGTTTCTTGTCCTATGAGCAAGAGTTGTTTTCTGGTAAGAAGAGTCACTATTGTGCTCCTATTGCCATACACAGTGCAAACAACACTCGCTACTGTTCTTTGCAAGTACAGTGTATTGGACAGAAGAGGAGCTACTGTTCTTGTCAGTTTCCTAAGCAGAGGTGAACTAGATATGGCCCGTGTGTGTAGGAAGCACAGTTCTTTTGTTCTGAGCAAGCTCACTGTTCGGACCCCATAGGAAACACAGTAGAGTAGAAGAGTGCTCTTTTCTCAAAAGCAGAGTGTGTTTCTTGTAAGGCGAGCTAGCGTTTCTTTCCCAGTCCTAAATGGAATTGAATCACATGCAGTTTCTCATCCTAGGAACAAGAGTTGTTTTCTGGTAAGAAGAGTCACTATTGCGCTCCCATTGACATACACAGGGCAAATAGCACTCGCGTCTGATCCCAGCAAGTACAGTGTATTGGACTGAAGAGGAGCTACTGTTCTTGTCAGTTTCCTAAGCAGAGTTGAACGAGATATGGCCCGTGTGTGTAGGAAGCACAGTTCTTTTGTTCTGAGCAAGCTCACTGTTTTGGTCCTATAGGAAACACAGAAGAGTAGAAGAGTGCTCTTTTCTCAAAAGCAGAGTGTGTTCTTGTAAGGTGAGCTAGCGTTTGTTTACCAGTCCTAAATGGAGTTGAATTACATGCAGTTTCTTGTCCTATGAGCAAGAGTTTTTTTCTGGTTAGAAGATCCACTATTGCGTTCCTATTGCCATACACAGTGCAAACAACACTCGCTACTGTTCTTTGCAAGTACAGTGTATTGGACTGAAGAGGAGCTACTGTTCTTGTCAGTTTCCTAAGCATTGTTTAACGAGATATGGCCCGTGTGTGTAGGAAGCACAGTTCTTTTTTTCTGAGCAAGCTCACTGTTCGGAACCCATAGGAAACACAGTAGAGTAGAAGAGTGCTCTTTTCTCAAAAGCAGAGTGTGTTTCTTGTAAGGCGAGCTAGCGTTTGTTTCCCAGTCCTAAATGGAATTGAATCACATGCAGTTTCTGATCCTAGGAGCAAGAGTTGTTTTCTGTTAAGAAGAGTCACTATTGCGCTCCCATTGTCATACACAGGGCAAATAGCACTGGCGTCTGTTCCCAGCTTGTACAGTGTATTGGACTGAAGAGGAGCTACTGTTCTTTTCAGTTTCCTAAGCAGAGTTGAACTAGATATGGCCCGTGTGTGTAGGAAGCACAGTTCTTTTGTTCTGAGCAAGCTCACTGTTTTGGCCCTATAGGAAACACAGTAGAGTAGAAGTGTGCTCTTTTCTCAAAAGCAGAATGTGTTTCTTGTAAGGCGAGCTAGCGTTTGTTTCCCAGTCCTAAATGGAGTTCAATCACATGCAGTTTCTGGTCCTATGAGCAAGAGTTGTTTTATGGTAAGAAGAGTCACTATTGTGCTCCCACCTACATACATAGGGCAAATAGCACTGGCGTCTGTACCCAGCATGTAAAGTGTATTGGACTGAAGAGAATCTACTGTTCTTGTCAGTTTCCTAAGCAGAGTTGAACTAGATATGGCCCGTGTGTGTAGGAAGCACAGTTCTTTTGTTCTGAGCTAGCTCACTCTTCTGGACTATAGAAACACAGTAGAGTAGAAGAGTGCTCTTTTCTCAAAAGCAGAGTGTGTTTCTTGTAAGACGAGCTTGGGTTTGTTTCCCAGTCCTAAATGGAGTTGAATCACATGCAGTTTCTGGTCCTACGAGCAAGAGTTTTTTTCTGGAAAAGAAAGTCACTATTGTGCTCCCTTTGCCATACACAGTGCAAATAGCACTCGCGTCTCTTCCCAGCAAGTGCAGTGTATTGGACTGAAGAGGAGCTACTGCTCTTGTCAGATTCCTAAGCAGAGTTGAACTAGATATGGCCCGTGTGTGTAGGAAGCACAGTTCTTTGTTCTGAGCAAGCTCACTGTTCGGACCCCATAGGAAACACAGTAGAATAGAAGAGTGCTCTTTTCTCAAAAGCAGAGTGTGTTGCTTGTAAGGCGAGCTAGTGTTTGTTTTGCAGTCCTAAATGGAGTTGAATCACATGCAGTTTCTGATCATACGAGCAAGAGTTGTTTTCTGGTAAGAAGAGTCACTATTGCCCTCCCATTGTCATACACAGGGCAAATAGCACTGGCGTCTGTTCCCAGCATGTACAGTGTATTGGACTGAACATGATCTACTGTTCTTGTCAGTTTCCTAAGCAGAGTTGAACTAGATATGGCCCGTGTGTGTAGGAAGCACAGTTCTTTTGTTCTGAGCTAGCTCACTCTTCTGGACTATAGAAACACAGTAGAGTAGAAGAGTGCTCTTTTCTCAAAAGCAGAGCGTGTTTCTTGTAAGATGAGCTTGCGTTTGTTTCCCAGTCCTAAATGTAGTTGAATCACATGCAGTTTCTGGTCCTACGAGCAAAGGATGTTTTCTGGTAAGGAAAGACACTATTGTGCTCCCTTTGCCATAAACAGTGCAAATAGCACTCACGTCTGTTCCCAGCAAGTACAGAGTATTGGACTGAAGAGGACCTACTGTTCTTGTCAGTTTCCTAAGCAGAGTTGAACGAGATATGGCCCGTGTGTGTAGGAAGCACAGTTCTTTTGATCTGAGCAAGCTCACTGTTTTGGACCTATAGGAAACAAAGAAGAGTAGAAGTGTGCTCTTTTCTCAAAAGCATAGTGTGTTTCTTGTAAGGTGAGCTAGCGTTTTTTTCCCAGTTTTAAATGGAGTTGAATTACATGCAGTTTCTTGTCCTATGAGCAAGAGTTGTTTTCTGGTAAGAAGAGTCACTATTGTGCTCCTATTGCCATACACAGTGCAAACAACACTCGCTACTGTTCTTTGCAAGTACAGTGTATTGGACAGAAGAGGAGCTACTGTTCTTGTCAGTTTCCTAAGCAGAGGTGAACTAGATATGGCCCGTGTGTGTAGGAAGCACAGTTCTTTTGTTCTGAGCAAGCTCACTGTTCGGACCCCATAGGAAACACAGTAGAGTAGAAGAGTGCTCTTTTCTCAAAAGCAGAGTGTGTTTCTTGTAAGGCGAGCTAGCGTTTCTTTCCCAGTCCTAAATGGAATTGAATCACATGCAGTTTCTCATCCTAGGAACAAGAGTTGTTTTCTGGTAAGAAGAGTCACTATTGCGCTCCCATTGACATACACAGGGCAAATAGCACTGGCGTCTGTTCCCAGCATGTACAGTGTATTGGACTGAAGAGGAGCTACTGTTCTTGTCAGTTTCCTAAGCAGAGTTGAACTAGATATGGCCCGTGTGTGTAGGAAGCACAGTTCTTTTGTTCTGAGCAAGCTCACTGTATTGGCCCTATATGAAACACAATAGAGTAGAAGAGTGCTCTTTTCTCAAAAGCAGAGTGAGTTTCTTGTAAAGCGAGCTAGCGTTTGTTTCCCAGTCCTAAATGTAGTTGAATCACATGCAGTTTCTGGTCCTACAAGCAAGAGTTGTTTTCTAGTAAGAAGAGTCACTATAGTGCTCCCATTGACATACACAGGGGAAAAAGGACTCGCGTCTGTTCCCAGCAAGTACAGTGTATTGGACTGAAGAGGATCTACTGTTCTTGTCAGTTTCCTAAGCAAAGTTGAACTAGATATGGCCCGTGTGTGTTAGAAGTACACTTCTTTTGTTCTGAGGGACCTCACTCTTCTGGCCCTATAGGAAACACAGTAGAGTAGAAGAGTGCTCTTTTCTCAAAAGCAGAATGTGTTTCTTGTAAGGCGAGCTAGCGTTTGTTTCCCAGTCCTAAATGGAGTTGAATCACATGCAGTTTCTGGTCCTACGAGCAAGGAATGTTTTCTGGTAAGGAAAGTCACTATTGTGCTCCTTTTGCCATACACAGTGCAAATAGCACTCGCGTCTGTTCCCAGCAAGTACAGTGTATTGGACTGAAGAGGAGCTACTGTTCTTGTCAGTTTCCTAAGCAGAGTTGAACGAGATATGGCCCGTGTGTGTAGGAAGCACAGTTCTTTTGTTCTGAGCAACCTCACTGTTTTGGTCCAATAGGAAACACAGAAGAGTAGAAGAGTGCTCTTTTCTCAAAAGCAGAGTGTGTTCTTGTAAGGTGAGCTAGCATTTGTTTACCAGTCCTAAATGGAGTTGAATTACATGCAGTTTCTTGTCCTATGAGCAAGAGTTTTTTTCTGTTAAGAAGAGCCACTATTGCGCTCCTATTGCCATACACAGTGCAAACAACACTCGCTACTGTTCTTTGCAAGTACAGTGTATTGGACTGAAGAGGAGCTACTGTTCTTGTCAGTTTCCTAAGCAGAGTTGAACTAGATATGGCCCGTGTGTGTAGGAAGCACAGTTCTTTTGTTCTGAGCAAGCTCACTGTTCGGACCCCATAGGAAACACAGTAGAGTAGAAGAGTGCTCTTTTCTCAAAAGCAGAGTGTGTTTCTTGTAAGGCGAGCTAGCGTTTGTTTCCCAGTCCTAAATGGAATTGAATCACATGCAGTTTCTGATCTTAGGAGCAAGAGTTGTTTTCTGTTAAGAAGAGTCACTATTGCGCTCCCATTGTCATACACAGGGAAAATAGCCCTTGTGTCTGTTCCCAGCTTGTACAGTGTATTGGACTGAAGAGGAGCTACTGTTCTTTTCAGTTTCCTAAGCAGAGTTGAACTAGTAATAGCCCGTGTGTGTAGGAAGCACAGTTCTTTTGTTCTGAGCAAGCTCACTGTTCGGACCCCATAGGAAAAACAGTAGAATAGAAGAGTGCTCTTTTCTCAAAAACAGAGTATGTTTCTTGTAAGGCGAGCTAGCATTTGTTTCCCAGTCCAAAATGGAGTTGAATCACATGCAGTTTCTGGTCCTACGAGCAAGGGATGTTTTCTGGTAAGGAAAGTCACTATTGTGCTCCCTTTGCCATAAACAGTGCAAAAAGCACTCATGTCTGTTCCCAGCAAGTACAGTGTATTGGACTGAAGAGGAGCTACTGTTCTTGTTAGTTTCCTAAGCAGAGTTGAACTAGATATGGCCCGTGTGTGTAGGAAGCACAGTTCTTTTGTTCTGAGCAAGCTCACTGTTCTGGCCCTACAGACAACACAGAAGAGTAGAAGAGTGCTCTTTTCTCAGAAGTAGAGTTTGTTTCTTGTAAGGTGAGCTAGCGTTTGTCTCCCAGTCCTAAATGGAGTTGAATTACATGCAGTTTCTTGTCCTATGAGCAAGAGTTGTTTTCTGGTAAGAAGAGTCACTATTGCGCTCCTATTGCCATACACAGTGCAAACAACACTCGCTACTGTTCTTTGCAAGTACAGTGTATTGGACAGAAGAGGAGCTACTGTTCTTGTCAGTTTCTTAAGTAGAGTTGAACTAGATATGGCCCGTGTGTGTAGGAAGTACACTTCTTTTGTTCTGAGCAAGCTCACTCTTCTTGCCCTATAGGAAACTCAGTAGAGTAGAAGAGTGCTCTTTCCTCAAAAACAGAATGTGTTTCTTGTAAGGCGAGTTTGCGTTTGTTTCCCAGTCCTAAATGGAGTTGAATCACATGCAGTTTCTAGTCCTATGAGCAAGAGTTGTTCTATGAGAAGAAGAGCCACTATTGCGCTCCCATTGTCATACACAGGGCAAATAGCACTGGCGTCTGTTCCCAGCATGTAAAGTGTATTGGACTGAAGAGGATCTACTGTTCTTGTCAGTTTACTAAGCAGAGTTGAACTAGATATGGCCCGTGTGTGTAGGAAGCACAGTTCTTTTGTTCTGAGCAAGCTCACTCTTCTGGCCTATAGAAAACACAGGAAAGTAGAACAGTGCTCTTTTCTCAAAAGCAGAGTGTGTTTCTTGTAAGGCGAGATTGCGTTTGTTTCCCAGTCCTAAATGGAGTTGAATCACATGCAGTTTCTAGTCCTACAAGCAAGAGTTGTTTTCTGGAAAGGAAAGTCACTATTGTGTTCCCTTTGCCATACACAGTGCAAATAGCACTCGCGTTTGTTTCCAGCAATTACAGTGTATTGGACTGAAGAGGAGCTACTGCTCTTGTCAGTTTCCTAAGCAGAGTTGAACTAGATATGCCCCGTGTGTGTAGGAAGCACAGTTCTTTTCTTCTGAGCAAGCTCACTGTTCTGACCCTATAGGAAACTCAGTAGAGTAGAAGAGTGCGCTTTTCTCAAAAACAGAATGTGTTTCTTGTAAGGCGAGCTTGCGTTTGTTTCCCAGTCCTAAATGGAGTTGAATCACATGCATTTTCTGGTCCTATGAGCAAGAGTTGTTCTACGGTAAGAAGAGTCACTATTGCGCTCCCATTGTCTTACACAGGGCAAATAGCACTGGTGTCTGTTCCCAGCATGTAAAGTGTATTGGACTGAAGAGGATCTACTGTTCTTGTCAGTTTCCTAAGCAGAGTTGAACTAGATATGCCCTGTTTGTGTAGGAAGCACAGTTCTTTTGTTCTGAGCGAGCTCACTGTTCAGACCCCATAGGAAACACAGTACAAAAGAAGAGTGCTCTTTTCTCAAAAGCAGAGTGTGTTTCTTGTAAGGCGAGCTAGCGTTTGTTTGCCAGTCCAAAATCGAGTTGAATCACATGCAGTTTCTTGTCCTACGAGCAAGGGATGTTTTCTGGTAAGGAAAGTCACTATTGTGCTCCCTTTGCTATAAACAGTGCAAATAGCAATCGCGTCTGTTCCCAGCAATTACAGTGTATTGGACTGAAGAGGAGCTACTGTTCTTGTCAGTTTCCTAAGCAGAGTTGAACTACACATGGCCCGTGTGTGTAGGAAGGACAGTTCTTTTGTTCTGAGCAAGCTCACTGTTCTGGCTTTATAGGAAACACAAAAGAGTAGAAGAGTGCTCTTTTCTCAGAAGCAGAGTGTGTTTCTTGTAAGGCGAGCTAGCGATTATTTCCCAGTCCTAAATGGAGTTGAATCACTTGCAGTTTCTGGTCCTATGAGCAAGAGTTGTTTTCTGGTAAGAAGAGTCACTATTGTGCTACCATTGCCATACACAGTGCAAATAGCACTCGCATCTGTTCCCAGCAAGTACAGTGTATTGGACAGAAGAGGATCTCCTGTTCTTGTCAGTTTTCTAAGCAGAGTTGAACTAGCTATGGCCCATGTGTAGGAAGCACAGTTCTTTAGTTCTGAGCAAGCTCAATATTCGGACCAAATAGTAAGCACAGTAGAGTAGAAGAGTGCTCTTTTCTCAAAAGCAGAGTGTGTTTTTGTAAGGCTAGCTAGTGTTTTTTTCCCAGGAATAAATGGAGTTGAATCACATGCAGTTTTTGGTCCTGTGAGCAAGGGATGTTTTCTGGTAAAGAAAGTCACTATTGTGCTCCCTTTGCCATACACAGTGCAAATAGCACTCGCGTCTGTTCCCAGCAAGTACAGTGTATTCGACAGAAGAGGAGCTACTGTTCTTGTCAGTTTCCTAAGGAGAGTTGAACTAGATATGGCCCGTGTGTGTGAAGCACAGTTCTTTTGTTCTGAGCAACCTCAATTTTCGGACACCATAGTAAACACAGTAGAATAGAAGAGTGCTCTTTTCTCAAAAGCAGAGTGTGTTTCTTGTAAGGCGAGCTAGCGTTTATTTCCCAGTCCTAAATGGAGTTGAATCACATGCAGTTTCTGGTCCTACGAGCAAGAGTTGTTTTCTGGTAAGAAGAGTCACTATTGCGCTCCCATTGTCATACACAGGGCAAATAGCACTGGCGTCTGTTCCCAGCATGTACAGTGTATTGCAATGAAGAGGATCTACTGTTCTTGTCAGTTACCTAAGCAGAGTTGATCTAGAAATGGCCCGTGAATGTAGGAAGCACAGTTCTTTTGTTCTGAGCAAGCTCATTGTTCGGACTCCATAGGAAACACAGTAGAATAGAAGTGTGCTCTTTTCTCAAAAGCAGAGTGTGTTTCTTGTAAGGCTAGCTATTGTTTGTTTCCCAGTAAGAAACAGATTTGAATCTCATGAGTTTCTGGTCCTATGAGCAAGAGTTGTTTTCTGGTAAGAGGAGTCACTATTTCGCTCCCTTTGCCATACACAGTGCAAATATGACTCGCGTCTGCGACTTGCAAGTACAGTGCATTGGACTGAAGAGGAGCTACTGTTCTTGTCATTTTGCTAAGCAGAGTTGAACTAGATATGCCCCATTTGTGTAGGAAGCACAGTTCTTTTGTTCTGAGCAAGCTCACTGTTCTGGCCCTGTAGGAAACACAGTAGAGTAGAAGAGTGCTCTTTTTTCAGAAGCAGAATGTGTTTCTTGTAAGGCGAGCTAGCGTTTGTTTCCCAGTCCTAAATGGAGTTGAATCACATGCAGTTTCTGGTCCTACGAGCAAGAGTTGTTTTCTGGTAAGAAGAGTCACTATTGTGCTACCATTGCCATACACAGTGCAAATAGCACTCACGTCTGTTCCCAGCAAGTACAGTGTATTGGACAGAAGAGGAGATACTGTTCTTGTCAGTTTCTTAAGTAGAGTTGAACTAGATATGGCCCGTGTTTGTAGGAAGTACACTTCTTTTGTTCTGAGCAAGCCCACTCTTCTTGCCCTATAGGAAACTCAGTAGAGTAGAAGAGTGCTCTTTCCTCAAAAACAGAATGTGTTTCTTGTAAGGCGAGTTTGCGTTTGTTTGCCAGTCCTAAATGGAGTTGAATCACATGCAGTTTCTAGTCCTATGAGCAAGAGTTGTTCTATGAGAAGAAGAGCCACTATTGCGCTCCCATTGTCATACACAGGGCAAATAGCACTGGCGTCTGTTCTCAGCATGTAAAGTGTATTGGACTGAAGAGGATCTACTGTTCTTGTCAGTTTACTAAGCAGAGTTGAACTAGATATGGCCCGTGTGTGTAGGAAGCACAGTTCTTTTGTTCTGAGCAAGCTCACTCTTCTGGCCTATAGAAAACACAGGAAAGTAGAACAGTGCTCTTTTCTCAAAAGCAGAGTGTGTTTCTTGTAAGGCGAGATTGCGTTTGTTTCCCAGTCCTAAATGGAGTTGAATCACATGCAGTTTCTAGTCCTACAAGCAAGAGTTGTTTTCTGGAAAGGAAAGTCACTATTGTGTTCCCTTTGCCATACACAGTGCAAATAGCACTCGCGTTTGTTTCCAGCAATTACAGTGTATTGGACTGAAGAGGAGCTATTGCTCTTGTCAGTTTCCTAAGCAGAGTTGAACTAGATATGCCCCGTGTGTGTAGGAAGCACAGTTCTTTTCTTCTGAGCAAGCTCACTGTTCTGACCCTATAGGAAACTCAGTAGAGTAGAAGAGTGCGCTTTTCTCAAAAACAGAATGTGTTTCTTGTAAGGCGAGCTTGCGTTTGTTTCCCAGTCCTAAATGGAGTTGAATCACATGCAGTTTCTGGTCCTATGAGCAAGAGTTGTTCTACGGTAAGAAGAGTCACTATTGCGCTCCCATTGTCTTACACAGGGCAAATAGCACTGGTGTCTGTTCCCAGCATGTAAAGTGTATTGGACTGAAGAGGATCTACTGTTCTTGTCAGTTTCCTAAGCAGAGTTGAACTAGATATGCCCCGTTTGTGTAGGAAGCACAGTTCTTTTGTTCTGAGCGAGCTCACTGTTCGGACCCCATAGGAAACACAGTACAAAAGAAGAGTGCTCTTTTCTCAAAAGCAGAGTGTGTTTCTTGTAAGGCGAGCTAGCGTTTGTTTGCCAGTCCAAAATCGAGTTGAATCACATGCAGTTTCTTGTCCTACGAGCAAGGGATGTTTTCTGGTAAGGAAAGTCACTATTGTGCTCCCTTTGCTATAAACAGTGCAAATAGCAATCGCGTCTGTTCCCAGCAATTACAGTGTATTGGACTGAAGAGGAGCTACTGTTCTTGTCAGTTTCCTAAGCAGAGTTGAACTAGACATGGCCCGTGTGTGTAGGAAGCACAGTTCTTTTGTTCTGAGCAAGCTCACTGTTCTGGCTTTATAGGAAACACAAAAGAGTAGAAGAGTGCTCTTTTCTCAGAAGCAGAGTGTGTTTCTTGTAAGGCGAGCTAGTGATTATTTCCCAGTCCTAAATGGAGTTGAATCACTTGCAGTTTCTGGTCCTATGAGCAAGAGTTGTTTTCTGGTAAGAAGAGTCACTATTGTGCTACCATTGCCATACACAGTGCAAATAGCACTCGCATCTGTTCCCAGCAAGTACAGTGTATTGGACAGAAGAGGATCTACTGTTCTTGTCAGTTTTCTAAGCAGAGTTGAACTAGCTATGGCCCGTGTGTAGGAAGCACAGTTCTTTTGTTCTGAGCAAGCTCAATATTCGGACCAAATAGTAAGCACAGTAGAGTAGAAGAGTGCTCTTTTCTCAAAAGCAGAGTGTGTTTTTGTAAGGCTAGCTAGTGTTTTTTTCCCAGGAATAAATGGAGTTGAATCACATGCAGTTTTTGGTCCTGTGAGCAAGGGATGTTTTCTGGTAAAGAAAGTCACTATTGTGCTCCCTTTGCCATACACAGTGCAAATAGCACTCGCGTCTGTTCCCAGCAAGTACAGTGTATTCGACAGAAGAGGAGCTACTGTTCTTGTCAGTTTCCTAAGGAGAGTTGAACTAGATATGGCCCGTGTGTGTGAAGCACAGTTCTTTTGTTCTGAGCAACCTCAATTTTCGGACACCATAGTAAACACAGTAGAATAGAAGAGTGCTCTTTTCTCAAAAGCAGAGTGTGTTTCTTGTAAGGCGAGCTAGCGTTTATTTCCCAGTCCTAAATGGAGTTGAATCACATGCAGTTTCTGGTCCTACGAGCAAGAGTTGTTTTCTGGTAAAAAGAGTCACTATTGTGCTACCATTGCCATACACAGTGCAAATAGCACTCGCATCTGTTCCCAGCAAGTACAGTGTATTGGACAGAAGAGGAGCTACTGTTCTTGTCAGTTTCCTAATCAGAGTTGAACTAGCTATGGCCCGTGTGTGTACGAAGCACAGTTCTTTTGTTCTGAGCAAGCTCAATTTTCGGACCAAATAGTAAACACAGTAGAGTAGAAGAGTGCTCTTTTCTCAAAAGCAGAGTTTGTTTTTGTAAGGCTAGCTAGTGTTTGTTTCCCAGGAATAAATGGATTTGAATCACATGCAGTTTTTGGTCCTGTGAGCAAGGGATGTTTTCTGGTAAAGAAAGTCACTATTGTGCTCCCTTTCCCATACACAGTGCAAATAGCACTCGCGTCTGTTACCAGCAAGTACAGTGTATTCGACAGAAGAGGAGCTACTGTTCTTGTCAGTTTCCTAAGGAGAGTTAAACTAGATATGGCCCGTGTGTGTGAAGCACAGTTCTTTTGTTCTGAGCAACCTCAATTTTCGGACCCCATAGTAAACACAGTAGAATAGAAGAGTGCTCTTTTCTCAAAAGCAGAGTGTGTTTCTCGTAAGGCTAGCTAGTGTTTGTTTCCCAGTCAGAAACGGAGTTGAATCCCATGCAGTTTCTGGTCCTACGAGCAAGAGTTGTTTTCTGGTAAGAAGAGTCACTATTTCACTCCCATTGCCATACACAGGTCAAATAGCACTCGCGTCTGCTCCCAGCAAATACAGTGTATTGGACTGAAGAGGAGCTACTGTTCTTGTCAGTTTCCTAAGCAGAGTTGAACTAGATATAGCCCGTGTGTGTAGAAAGCACAGTTCTTTTGTTCTGAGCAAGCTCACTGTTCTGGCCCTATAGGAAACAGTAGAGTAGAAGAGTGCTCTTTTCTCAAAAGCAGAGTGTGTTTCTTGTAAGGCGTGCTAGCTTTTTTTTCCCAGTCGTAAATGGAGTTCAATCACATGCAGTTTCTGGTCCTATGAGCAAGAGTTGTTTTCTGGTAAGAAGAGTCACTATTGCCCTCCCATTGTCATACACAGGGCAAATAGCACTGGCGTCTGTTCCCAGCATGTACAGTGTATTGGACTGAACATGATCTACTGTTCTTGTCAGTTTCCTAAGAAGAGTTGAACGAGATATGGCCCGTGTGTGTAGGAAGCACAGTTCTTTTGTTCTGAGCAAGCTCACTGTTTTGGACCTATAGGAAACAAAGAAGAGTAGAAGTGTGCTCTTTTCTCAAAAGCATAGTGTGTTTCTTGTAAGGTGAGCTAGCGTTTTTTTCCCAGTTTTAAATGGAGTTGAATTACATGCAGTTTCTTGTCCTATGAGCAAGAGTTGTTTTCTGGTAAGAAGAGTCACTATTGTGCTCCTATTGCCATACACAGTGCAAACAACACTCGCTACTGTTCTTTGCAAGTACAGTGTATTGGACGGAAGAGGAACTACTGTTCTTGTCAGTTTCCTAAGCAGAGTTGAACTAGATATGGCCCGTGTGTGTAGGAAGCACAGTTCTTTTGTTCTGAGCAAGCTCACTGTTCGGACCCCATAGGAAACACAGTAGAGTAGAAGAGTGCTCTTTTCTCAAAAGCAGAGTGTGTTTCTTGTAAGGCGAGCTAGCGTTTCTTTCCCAGTCCTAAATGGAATTGAATCACATGCAGTTTCTCATCCTAGGAGCAAGAGTTGTTTTCTGGTAAGAAGAGTCACTATTGCGCTCCCATTGACATACACAGGGCAAATAGCACTGGCGTCTGTTCCCAGCATGTACAGTGTATTGGACTGAAGAGGATCTACTGTTCTTGTCAGTTTCCTAAGCAGAGTTGAACTAGATATGGCCCGTGTGTGTAGGAAGCACAGTTCTTTTGTTCTGAGCAAGCTCACTGTATTGGCCCTATATGAAACACAATAGAGTAGAAGAGTGCTCTTTTCTCAAAAGCAGAGTGTGTTTCTTGTAAAGCGAGCTAGCGTTTGTTTCCCAGTCCTAAATGTAGTTGAATCACATGCAGTTTCTGGTCCTACAAGCAAGAGTTGTTTTCTAGTAATAAGAGTCACTATTGTGCTCCCATTGCCATACACAGGGCAAAAAGGACTCGCGTCTGTTCCCAGCAAGTACAGTGTATTGGACTGAAGAGGATCTACTGTTCTTGTCAGTTTCCTAAGCAAAGTTGAACTAGATATGGCCCGTGTGTGTTAGAAGTACACTTCTTTTGTTCTGAGGAACCTCACTCTTCTGGCCCTATAGGAAACACAGTAGAGTAGAAGAGTGCTCTTTTCTCAAAAGCAGAATGTGTTTCTTGTAAGGCGAGCTAGCGTTTGTTTCCCAGTCCTAAATGGAGTTGAATCACATGCAGTTTTTGGTCCTACGAGCAAGGAATGTTTTCTGGTAAGGAAAGTCACTATTGTGCTCCCTTTGCCATACACAGTGCAAATAGCACTCGCGTCTGTTCCCAGCAAGTACAGTGTATTCGACAGAAGAGGAGCTACTGTTCTTGTCAGTTTCCTAAGGAGAGTTGAACTAGATATGGCCCGTGTGTGTGAAGCACAGTTCTTTTGTTCTGAGCAACCTCAATTTTCGGACACCATAGTAAACACAGTAGAATAGAAGAGTGCTCTTTTCTCAAAAGCAGAGTGTGTTTCTTGTAAGGCGAGCTAGCGTTTATTTCCCAGTCCTAAATGGAGTTGAATCACATGCAGTTTCTGGTCCTACGAGCAAGAGTTGTTTTCTGGTAAAAAGAGTCACTATTGTGCTACCATTGCCATACACAGTGCAAATAGCACTCGCATCTGTTCCCAGCAAGTACAGTGTATTGGACAGAAGAGGAGCTACTGTTCTTGTCAGTTTCCTAATCAGAGTTGAACTAGCTATGGCCCGTGTGTGTACGAAGCACAGTTCTTTTGTTCTGAGCAAGCTCAATTTTCGGACCAAATAGTAAACACAGTAGAGTAGAAGAGTGCTCTTTTCTCAAAAGCAGAGTTTGTTTTTGTAAGGCTAGCTAGTGTTTGTTTCCCAGGAATAAATGGATTTGAATCACATGCAGTTTTTGGTCCTGTGAGCAAGGGATGTTTTCTGGTAAAGAAAGTCACTATTGTGCTCCCTTTCCCATACACAGTGCAAATAGCACTCGCGTCTGTTACCAGCAAGTACAGTGTATTCGACAGAAGAGGAGCTACTGTTCTTGTCAGTTTCCTAAGGAGAGTTAAACTAGATATGGCCCGTGTGTGTGAAGCACAGTTCTTTTGTTCTGAGCAACCTCAATTTTCGGACCCCATAGTAAACACAGTAGAATAGAAGAGTGCTCTTTTCTCAAAAGCAGAGTGTGTTTCTCGTAAGGCTAGCTAGTGTTTGTTTCCCAGTCAGAAACGGAGTTGAATCCCATGCAGTTTCTGGTCCTACGAGCAAGAGTTGTTTTCTGGTAAGAAGAGTCACTATTTCACTCCCATTGCCATACACAGGTCAAATAGCACTCGCGTCTGCTCCCAGCAAATACAGTGTATTGGACTGAAGAGGAGCTACTGTTCTTGTCAGTTTCCTAAGCAGAGTTGAACTAGATATAGCCCGTGTGTGTAGAAAGCACAGTTCTTTTGTTCTGAGCAAGCTCACTGTTCTGGCCCTATAGGAAACAGTAGAGTAGAAGAGTGCTCTTTTCTCAAAAGCAGAGTGTGTTTCTTGTAAGGCGTGCTAGCTTTTTTTTCCCAGTCGTAAATGGAGTTCAATCACATGCAGTTTCTGGTCCTATGAGCAAGAGTTGTTTTCTGGTAAGAAGAGTCACTATTGCCCTCCCATTGTCATACACAGGGCAAATAGCACTGGCGTCTGTTCCCAGCATGTACAGTGTATTGGACTGAACATGATCTACTGTTCTTGTCAGTTTCCTAAGAAGAGTTGAACGAGATATGGCCCGTGTGTGTAGGAAGCACAGTTCTTTTGTTCTGAGCAAGCTCACTGTTTTGGACCTATAGGAAACAAAGAAGAGTAGAAGTGTGCTCTTTTCTCAAAAGCATAGTGTGTTTCTTGTAAGGTGAGCTAGCGTTTTTTTCCCAGTTTTAAATGGAGTTGAATTACATGCAGTTTCTTGTCCTATGAGCAAGAGTTGTTTTCTGGTAAGAAGAGTCACTATTGTGCTCCTATTGCCATACACAGTGCAAACAACACTCGCTACTGTTCTTTGCAAGTACAGTGTATTGGACGGAAGAGGAACTACTGTTCTTGTCAGTTTCCTAAGCAGAGTTGAACTAGATATGGCCCGTGTGTGTAGGAAGCACAGTTCTTTTGTTCTGAGCAAGCTCACTGTTCGGACCCCATAGGAAACACAGTAGAGTAGAAGAGTGCTCTTTTCTCAAAAGCAGAGTGTGTTTCTTGTAAGGCGAGCTAGCGTTTCTTTCCCAGTCCTAAATGGAATTGAATCACATGCAGTTTCTCATCCTAGGAGCAAGAGTTGTTTTCTGGTAAGAAGAGTCACTATTGCGCTCCCATTGACATACACAGGGCAAATAGCACTGGCGTCTGTTCCCAGCATGTACAGTGTATTGGACTGAAGAGGATCTACTGTTCTTGTCAGTTTCCTAAGCAGAGTTGAACTAGATATGGCCCGTGTGTGTAGGAAGCACAGTTCTTTTGTTCTGAGCAAGCTCACTGTATTGGCCCTATATGAAACACAATAGAGTAGAAGAGTGCTCTTTTCTCAAAAGCAGAGTGTGTTTCTTGTAAAGCGAGCTAGCGTTTGTTTCCCAGTCCTAAATGTAGTTGAATCACATGCAGTTTCTGGTCCTACAAGCAAGAGTTGTTTTCTAGTAATAAGAGTCACTATTGTGCTCCCATTGCCATACACAGGGCAAAAAGGACTCGCGTCTGTTCCCAGCAAGTACAGTGTATTGGACTGAAGAGGATCTACTGTTCTTGTCAGTTTCCTAAGCAAAGTTGAACTAGATATGGCCCGTGTGTGTTAGAAGTACACTTCTTTTGTTCTGAGGAACCTCACTCTTCTGGCCCTATAGGAAACACAGTAGAGTAGAAGAGTGCTCTTTTCTCAAAAGCAGAATGTGTTTCTTGTAAGGCGAGCTAGCGTTTGTTTCCCAGTCCTAAATGGAGTTGAATCACATGCAGTTTTTGGTCCTACGAGCAAGGAATGTTTTCTGGTAAGGAAAGTCACTATTGTGCTCCTTTTGCCATACACAGTGCAAATAGCACTCGCGTCTGTTCCCAGCAAGTACAGTGTATTGGACTGAAGAGGAGCTACTGTACTTGTCAGTTTCCTAAGCAGAGTTGAACGAGATATGGCCCGTGTGTGTAGGAAGCACAGTTCTTTTGTTCTGAGCAAGCTCACTGTTTGGTCCTATAGGAAACACAGAAGAGTAGAAGAGTGCTCTTTTCTCAAAAGCAGAGTGTGTTCTTGTAAGGTGAGCTAGCATTTGTTTACCAGTCCTAAATGGAGTTGAATTACATGCAGTTTCTTGTCCTATGAGCAAGAGTTTTTTTCTGTTAAGAAGAGCCACTATTGCGCTCCTATTGCCATACACAGTGCAAACAACACTCGCTACTGTTCTTTGCAAGTACAGTGTATTGGACTGAAGAGGAGCTACTGTTCTTGTCAGTTTCCTAAGCAGAGTTGAACTAGATATGGCCCGTGTGTGTAGGAAGCACAGTTCTTTTGTTCTGAGCAAGCTCACTGTTCGGACCCCATAGGAAACACAGTAGAGTAGAAGAGTGCTCTTTTCTCAAAAGCAGAGTGTGTTTCTTGTAAGGCGAGCTAGCGTTTGTTTCCCAGTCCTAAATGGAATTGAATCACATGCAGTTTCTGATCTTAGGAGCAAGAGTTTTTTTCTGTTAAGAAGAGTCACTATTGCGCTCCCATTGTCATACACAGGGAAAATAGCCCTTGTGTCTGTTCCCAGCTTGTACAGTGTATTGGACTGAAGAGGAGCTACTGTTCTTTTCAGTTTCCTAAGCAGAGTTGAACTAGATATGGCCCGTGTGTGTAGGAAGCACAGTTCTTTTGTTCTGAGCAAGCTCACTGTTTTGGTCCTATAGGAAACACAGAAGAGTAGAAGAGTGCTCTTTTCTCAAAAGCAGAGTGTATTTCTTGTAAGGTGAGCTAGTGTTTTTTCCCAGTCCTAAATGGAGTTGAATTAGATGCAGTTTCTTTTCCTATGAGCAAGAGTTGTTTTCTGGTAAGAAGAGTCACTATTGTGCTCCTATTGCCATACACAGTACAAACAACACTCGCTACTGTTCTTTGCAAGTACAGTGTATTGGACAGAAGAGGAGCTACTGTTCTTGTCAGTTTCCTAAGCAGAGTTGAACTAGATATGGCCCATGTGTGTAGGAAGCACAGTTCTTTTGTTCTGAGCAAGCTCACTGTTCTGGTCCTATAGGAAACACAGAAGAGTAGAAGAGTGCTTTTTTCTCAAAAGCAAAGTGTTTTTCTTGTAAGGTGAGCTAGCGTTTGTTTCCCAGTCCTAAATGAAGTTGAATTACATTCAGTTTCTGGTCCTATGAGCAAGAGTTGTTTTCTGGTAAGAAGAGTCACTATTGCAATCCTATTGCCATACACAATGCAAACAACACTCGCTACTGTTCTTTGCAAGTACAGTGTTTTGGACAGAAGAAGAGCTACTGTTCTTGTTAGTTTCCTAAGCAGAGTTGAACGAGATATGGCTCGTGTGTGTAGGAAGCACAGTTCTTTTGTTCTGAGCAAGCTCACTCTTCAGACCCCATAGGAAACACAGTAGAGTAGAAGAGTGCTCTTTACTCAAAAGCAGAATGTGTTTCTTGTAAGGCGAGCTAGCGTTTGTTTCCCAGTCCTAAATGGAGTTGAATCACATGCAGTTTCTGATCCTAGTAGCAAGAATTGTTTTCTGGTAAGAAGAGTCACTATTGCCCTCCCATTGTCATACACAGGGCAAATAGCACTGGCGTCTGTTCCCAGCATGTACAGTGTATTGGACAGAAGAGGATCTACTCTTCTTGTCAGTTTTCTAAGCAGAGTTGAACTAGTAATAGCCCGTGTGTGTAGGAAGCACAGTTCTTTTGTTCTGAGCAAGCTCACTGTTCGGACCCCATAGGAAACACAGTAGAATAGATGAGTGCTCTTTTCTCAAAAACAGAGTATGTTTCTTGTAAGGCGAGCTAGCATTTGTTTCCCAGTCCAAAATGGAGTTGAATCACATGCAGTTTCTGGTCCTACGAGCAAGGGATGTTTTCTGGTAAGGAAAGTCACTATTGTGCTCCCTTTGCCATAAACAGTGCAAAAAGCACTCATGTCTGTTCCCAGCAAGTACAGTGTATTGGACTGAAGAGGAGCTACTGTTCTTGTTAGTTTCCTAAGCAGAGTTGAACTAGATATGGCCCGTGTGTGTAGGAAGCACAGTTCTTTTGTTCTGAGCAAGCTCACTGTTCTGGCCCTATAGACAACACAGAAGAGTAGAAGAGTGCTCTTTTCTCAGAAGTAGAGTTTGTTTCTTGTAAGGTGAGCTAGCGTTTGTCTCCCAGTCCTAAATGGAGTTGAATTACATGCAGTTTCTTGTCCTATGAGCAAGAGTTGTTTTCTGGTAAGAAGAGTCACTATTGCGCTCCTATTGCCATACACAGTGCAAACAACACTCGCTACTGTTCTTTGCAAGTACAGTGTATTGGACAGAAGAGGAGCTACTGTTCTTGTCAGGTTCTTAAGTAGAGTTGAACTAGATATGGCCCGTGTGTGTAGGAAGTACACTTCTTTTGTTCTGAGCAAGCTCACTCTTCTTGCCCTATAGGAAACTCAGTAGAGTAGAAGAGTGCTCTTTCCTCAAAAACAGAATGTGTTTCTTGTAAGGCGAGTTTGCGTTTGTTTCCCAGTCCTAAATGGAGTTGAATCACATGCAGTTTCTAGTCCTATGAGCAAGAGTTGTTTTCTGGTAAGAAGAGTCACTATTGTGCTACCATTGCCATACACAGTGCAAATAGCACTCGCATCTGTTCCCAGCAAGTACAGTGTATTGGACAGAAGAGGATCTACTGTTCTTGTCAGTTTTCTAAGCAGCGTTAAACTAGCTATGGCCCGTGTGTGTACGAAGCACAGTTCTTTTGTTCTGAGCAAGCTCAATATTCGGACCAAATAGTAAGCACAGTAGAGTAGAAGAGTGCTCTTTTCTCAAAAGCAGAGTGTGTTTTTGTAAGGCTAGCTAGTGTTTTTTCCCAGGAATAAATGGAGTTGAATCACATGCAGTTTTTGGTCCTGTGAGCAAGGGATGTTTTCTGGTAAAGAAAGTCACTATTGTGCTCCCTTTCCCATACACAGTGCAAATAGCACTCGCGTCTGTTCCCAGCAAGTACAGTGTATTCGACAGAAGAGGAGCTACTGTTCTTGTCAGTTTCCTAAGGAGAGTTGAACTAGATATGGCCCGTGTGTGTGAAGCACAGTTCTTTTGTTCTGAGCAACCTCAATTTTCGGACACCATAGTAAACACAGTAGAATAGAAGAGTGCTCTTTTCTCAAAAGCAGAGTGTGTTTCTTGTAAGGCGAGCTAGCGTTTATTTCCCAGTCCTAAATGGAGTTGAATCCCATGCAGTTTCTGGTCCTACGAGCAAGAGTTGTTTTCTGGTAAGAAGAGTCACTATTGCACTCCCATTGTCATACACAGGGCAAATAGCACTGGCGTCTGTTCCCAGCATGTACAGTGTATTGCAATGAAGAGGATCTACTGTTCTTGTCAGTTACCTAAGCAGAGTTGATCTAGAAATGGCCCGTGAATGTAGGAAGCACAGTTCTTTTGTTCTGAGCAAGCTCATTGTTCGGACTCCATAGGAAACACAGTAGAATAGAAGTGTGCTCTTTTCTCAAAAGCAGAGTGTGTTTCTTGTAAGGCTAGCTATTGTTTGTTTCCCAGTAAGAAACAGATTTGAATCTCATGAGTTTCTGGTCCTATGAGCAAGAGTTGTTTTCTGGTAAGAGGAGTCACTATTTCGCTCCCTTTGCCATACACAGTGCAAATATGACTCGCGTCTGCGACTTGCAAGTACAGTGCATTGGACTGAAGAGGAGCTACTGTTCTTGTCATTTTGCTAAGCAGAGTTGAACTAGATATGCCCCATTTGTGTAGGAAGCACAGTTCTTTTGTTCTGAGCAAGCTCACTGTTCTGGCCCTGTAGGAAACACAGTAGAGTAGAAGAGTGCTCTTTTTTCAGAAGCAGAATGTGTTTCTTGTAAGGCGAGCTAGCGTTTGTTTCCCAGTCCTAAATGGAGTTGAATCACATGCAGTTTCTGGTCCTACGAGCAAGAGTTGTTTTCTGGTAAGAAGAGTCACTATTGTGCTACCATTGCCATACACAGTGCAAATAGCACTCGCGTCTGTTCCCAGCAAGTACAGTTTATTGGACAGAAGAGGAGATACTGTTCTTGTCAGTTTCTTAAGTAGAGTTGAACTAGATATGGCCCGTGTGTGTAGGAAGTACACTTCTTTTGTTCTGAGCAAGCCCACTCTTCTTGCCCTATAGGAAACTCAGTAGAGTAGAAGAGTGCTCTTTCCTCAAAAACAGAATGTGTTTCTTGTAAGGCGAGTTTGCGTTTGTTTGCCAGTCCTAAATGGAGTTGAATCACATGCAGTTTCTAGTCCTATGAGCAAGAGTTGTTCTATGAGAAGAAGAGCCACTATTGCGCTCCCATTGTCATACACAGGGCAAATAGCACTGGCGTCTGTTCCCAGCATGTAAAGTGTATTGGACTGAAGAGAATCTACTGTTCTTGTCAGTTTACTAAGCAGAGTTGAACTAGATATGGCCCGTGTGTGTAGGAAGCACAGTTCTTTTGTTCTGAGCAAGCTCACTCTTCTGGCCTATAGAAAACACAGGAAAGTAGAACAGTGCTCTTTTCTCAAAAGCAGAGTGTGTTTCTTGTAAGGCGAGATTGCGTTTGTTTCCCAGTCCTAAATGGAGTTGAATCACATGCAGGTTCTAGTCCTACAAGCAAGAGTTGTTTTCTGGAAAGGAAAGTCACTATTGTGTTCCCTTTGCCATACACAGTGCAAATAGCACTCGCGTTTGTTTCCAGCAATTACAGTGTATTGGACTGAAGAGGAGCTACTGCTCTTGTCAGTTTTCTAAGCAGAGTTGAACTAGATATGCCCCGTGTGTGTAGGAAGCACAGTTCTTTTCTTCTGAGCAAGCTCACTGTTCTGACCCTATAGGAAACTCAGTAGAGTAGAAGAGTGCGCTTTTCTCAAAAACAGAATGTGTTTCTTGTAAGGCGAGCTTGCGTTTGTTTCCCAGTCCTAAATGGAGTTGAATCACATGCAGTTTCTGGTCCTATGAGCAAGAGTTGTTCTACGGTAAGAAGAGTCACTATTGCGCTCCCATTGTCTTACACAGGGCAAATAGCACTGGTGTCTGTTCCCAGCATGTAAAGTGTATTGGACTGAAGAGGATCTACTGTTCTTGTCAGTTTCCTAAGAGAGTTGAACTAGATATGCCCCGTTTGTGTAGGAAGCACAGTTCTTTTGTTCTGAGCGAGCTCACTGTTCGGACCCCATAGGAAACACAGTACAAAAGAAGAGTGCTCTTTTCTCAAAAGCAGAGTGTGTTTCTTGTAAGGCGAGGTAGCGTTTGTTTGCCAGTCCAAAATCGAGTTGAATCACATGCAGTTTCTTGTCCTACGAGCAAGGGATGTTTTCTGGTAAGGAAAGTCACTATTGTGCTCCCTTTGCTATAAACAGTGCAAATAGCAATCGCGTCTGTTCCCAGCAATTACAGTGTATTGGACTGAAGAGGAGCTACTGTTCTTGTCAGTTTCCTAAGCAGAGTTGAACTAGACATGGCCCGTGTGTGTAGGAAGCACAGTTCTTTTGTTCTGAGCAAGCTCACTGTTCTGGCTTTATAGGAAACACAAAAGAGTAGAAGAGTGCTCTTTTCTCAGAAGCAGAGTGTGTTTCTTGTAAGGCGAGCTAGCGATTATTTCCCAGTCCTAAATGGAGTTGAATCACTTGCAGTTTCTGGTCCTATGAGCAAGAGTTGTTTTCTGGTAAGAAGAGTCACTATTGTGCTACCATTGCCATACACAGTGCAAATAGCACTCGCATCTGTTCCCAGCAAGTACAGTGTATTGGACAGAAGAGGATCTACTGTTCTTGTCAGTTTTCTAAGCAGAGTTGAACTAGCTATGGCCCGTGTGTAGGAAGCACAGTTCTTTTGTTCTGAGCAAGCTCAATATTCGGACCAAATAGTAAGCACAGTAGAGTAGAAGAGTGCTCTTTTCTCAAAAGCAGAGTGTGTTTTTGTAAGGCTAGCTAGTGTTTTTTTCCCAGGAATAAATGGAGTTGAATCACATGCAGTTTTTGGTCCTGTGAGCAAGGGATGTTTTCTGGTAAAGAAAGTCACTATTGTGCTCCCTTTGCCATACACAGTGCAAATAGCACTCGCGTCTGTTCCCAACAAGTACAGTGTATTCGACAGAAGAGGAGCTACTGTTCTTGTCAGTTTCCTAAGGAGAGTTGAACTAGATATGGCCCGTGTGTGTGAAGCACAGTTCTTTTGTTCTGAGCAACCTCAATTTTCGGACACCATAGTAAACACAGTAGAATAGAAGAGTGCTCTTTTCTCAAAAGCAGAGTGTGTTTCTTGTAAGGCGAGCTAGCGTTTATTTCCCAGTCCTAAATGGAGTTGAATCACATGCAGTTTCTTGTCCTATGAGCAAGAGTTGTTTTCTGGTAAGAAGAGTCACTATTGCGCTCCCATTGACATACACAGGGCAAATAGCCCTGGCGTCTGTTCCCAGCATGTACAGTGTATTGCAATGAAGAGGATCTACTGTTCTTGTCAGTTACCTAAGCAGAGTTGATCTAGAAATGGCCCGTGAATGTAGGAAGCACAGTTCTTTTGTTCTGAGCAAGCTCATTGTTCGGACTCCATAGGAAACACAGTAGAATAGAAGTGTGCTCTTTTCTCAAAAGCAGAGTGTGTTTCTTGTAAGGCTAGCTATTGTTTGTTTCCCAGTAAGAAACAGATTTGAATCTCATGAGTTTCTGGTCCTATGAGCAAGAGTTGTTTTCTGGTAAGAGGAGTCACTATTTCGCTCCCATTGCCATACACAGTGCAAATATGACTCGCATCTGCGACTTGCAAGTACAGTGCATTGGACTGAAGAGGAGCTACTGTTTTTGTCATTTTGCTAAGCAGAGTTGAACTAGATATGCCCCATTTGTGTAGGAAGCACAGTTCTTTTGTTCTGAGCAAGCTCACTGTTCTGGCCCTGTAGGAAACACAGTAGAGTAGAAGAGTGCTCTTTTTTCAGAAGCAGAATGTGTTTCTTGTAAGGCGAGCTAGCGTTTGTTTCCCAGTCCTAAATGGAGTTGAATCACATGCAGTTTCTGGTCCTACGAGCAAGAGTTGTTTTCTGGTAAGAAGAGTCACTATTGTGCTACCATTGCCATACACAGTGCAAATAGCACTCGCGTCTGTTCCCAGCAAGTACAGTGTATTGGACAGAAGAGGAGATACTGTTCTTGTCAGTTTCTTAAGTAGAGTTGAACTAGATATGGCCCGTGTGTGTAGGAAGTACACTTCTTTTGTTCTGAGCAAGCTCACTCTTCTTGCCCTATAGGAAACTCAGTGGAGTAGAAGAGTGCTCTTTCCTCAAAAAAGGAATGTGTTTCTTTTAAGGCGAGTTTGCGTTTGTTTCCCAGTCCTAAATGGAGTTGAATCACATGCAGTTTCTAGTCCTATGAGCAAGAGTTGTTCTATGAGAAGAAGAGCCACTATTGCGCTCCCATTGTCATACACAGGGCAAATAGCACTGGCGTCTGTTCCCAGCATGTAAAGTGTATTGGACTGAAGAGGATCTACTGTTCTTGTCAGTTTACTAAGCAGAGTTGAACTAGATATGGCCCGTGTGTGTAGGAAGCACAGTTCTTTTGTTCTGAGCAAGCTCACTCTTCTGGCCTATAGAAAACACAGGAAAGTAGAACAGTGCTCTTTTCTCAAAAGCAGAGTGTGTTTCTTGTAAGGCGAGATTGCGTTTGTTTCCCAGTCCTAAATGGAGTTGAATCACATGCAGTTTCTAGTCCTACAAGCAAGAGTTGTTTTCTGGAAAGGAAAGTCACTATTGTGTTCCCTTTGCCATACACAGTGCAAATAGCACTCGCGTTTGTTTCCAGCAATTACAGTGTATTGGACTGAAGAGGAGCTACTGCTCTTGTCAGTTTCCTAAGCAGAGTTGAACTAGATATGCCCCGTGTGTGTAGGAAGCACAGTTCTTTTCTTCTGAGCAAGCTCACTGTTCTGACCCTATAGGAAACTCAGTAGAGTAGAAGAGTGCGCTTTTCTCAAAAACAGAATGTGTTTCTTGTAAGGCGAGCTTGCATTTGTTTCCCAGTCCTAAATGGAGTTGAATCACATGCAGTTTCTGGTCCTATGAGCAAGAGTTGTTCTACGGTAAGAAGAGTCACTATTGCGCTCCCATTGTCTTACACAGGGCAAATAGCACTGGTGTCTGTTCCCAGCATGTAAAGTGTATTGGACTGAAGAGGATCTACTGTTCTTGTCAGTTTCCTAAGCAGAGTTGAACTAGATATGCCCCGTTTGTGTAGGAAGCACAGTTCTTTTGTTCTGAGCGAGCTCACTGTTCGGACCCCATAGGAAACACAGTACAAAAGAAGAGTGCTCTTTTCTCAAAAGCAGAGTGTGTTTCTTGTAAGGCGAGCTAGCGTTTGTTTCCCAGTCCTAAATGGAGTTGAATCACATGCAGTTTCTGGTCCTACGAGCAAGAGTTGTTTTCTGGTAAGAAGAGTCACTATTGTGCTACCATTGCCATACACAGTGCAAATAGCACTCGCGTCTGTTCCCAGCAAGTACAGTGTATTGGACAGAAGAGGAGATACTGTTCTTGTCAGTTTCTTAAGTAGAGTTGAACTAGATATGGCCCGTGTGTGTAGGAAGTACACTTCTTTTGTTCTGAGCAAGCTCACTCTTCTTGCCCTATAGGAAACTCAGTAGAGTAGAAGAGTGCTCTTTCCTCAAAAACAGAATGTGTTTCTTGTAAGGCGAGTTTGCGTTTGTTTCCCAGTCCTAAATGGAGTTGAATCACATGCAGTTTCTAGTCCTATGAGCAAGAGTTGTTCTATGAGAAGAAGAGCCACTATTGCGCTCCCATTGTCATACACAGGGCAAATAGCACTGGCGTCTGTTCCCAGCATGTAAAGTGTATTGGACTGAAGAGGATCTACTGTTCTTGTCAGTTTACTAAGCAGAGTTGAACTAGATATGGCCCGTGTGTGTAGGAAGCACAGTTCTTTTGTTCTGAGCAAGCTCACTCTTCTGGCCTATAGAAAACACAGGAAAGTAGAACAGTGCTCTTTTCTCAAAAGTAGAGTGTGTTTCTTGTAAGGCGAGATTGCGTTTGTTTCCCAGTCCTAAATGGAGTTGAATCACATGCAGTTTCTAGTCCTACAAGCAAGAGTTGTTTTCTGGAAAGGAAAGTCACTATTGTGTTCCCTTTGCCATACACAGTGCAAATAGCACTTGCGTTTGTTTCCAGCAATTACAGTGTATTGGACTGAAGAGGAGCTACTGCTCTTGTCAGTTTCCTAAGCAGAGTTGAACTAGATATGCCCCGTGTGTGTAGGAAGCACAGTTCTTTTCTTCTGAGCAAGCTCACTGTTCTGACCCTATAGGAAACTCAGTAGAGTAGAAGAGTGCGCTTTTCTCAAAAACAGAATGTGTTTCTTGTAAGGCGAGCTTGCGTTTGTTTCCCAGTCCTAAATGGAGTTGAATCACATGCAGTTTCTGGTCCTATGAGCAAGAGTTGTTCTACGGTAAGAAGAGTCACTATTGCGCTCCCATTGTCTTACACAGGGCAAATAGCACTGGTGTCTGTTCCCAGCATGTAAAGTGTATTGGACTGAAGAGGATCTACTGTTCTTGTCAGTTTCCTAAGCAGAGTTGAACTAGATATGCCCCGTTTGTGTAGGAAGCACAGTTCTTTTGTTCTGAGCGAGCTCACTGTTCGGACCCCATAGGAAACACAGTACAAAAGAAGAGTGCTCTTTTCTCAAAAGCAGAGTGTGTTTCTTGTAAGGCGAGCTAGCGTTTGTTTGCCAGTCCAAAATCGAGTTGAATCACATGCAGTTTCTTGTCCTACGAGCAAGGGATGTTTTCTGGTAAGGAAAGTCACTATTGTGCTCCCTTTTTAATAAACAGTGCAAATAGCAATCGCGTCTGTTCCCAGCAATTACAGTGTATTGGACTGAAGAGGAGCTACTGTTCTTGTCAGTTTCCTAAGCAGAGTTGAACTAGACATGGCCCGTGTGTGTAGGAAGCACAGTTCTTTTGTTCTGAGCAAGCTCACTGTTCTGGCTTTATAGGAAACACAAAAGAGTAGAAGAGTGCTCTTTTCTCAGAAGCAGAGTGTGTTTCTTGTAAGGCGAGCTAGCGATTATTACCCAGTCCTAAATGGAGTTGAATCACTTGCAGTTTCTGGTCCTATGAGCAAGAGTTGTTTTCTGGTAAGAAGAGTCACTATTGTGCTACCATTGCCATACACAGTGCAAATAGCACTCGCATCTGTTCCCAGCAAGTACAGTGTATTGGACAGAAGAGGATCTACTGTTCTTGTCAGTTTTCTAAGCAGAGTTGAACTAGCTATGGCCCGTGTGTAGGAAGCACAGTTCTTTTGTTCTGAGCAAGCTCAATATTCGGACCAAATAGTAAGCACAGTAGAGTAGAAGAGTGCTCTTTTCTAAAAAGCAGAGAGTGTTTTTGTAAGGCTAGCTAGTGTTTTTTTCCCAGGAATAAATGGAGTTGAATCACATGCAGTTTTTGGTCCTGTGAGCAAGGGATGTTTTCTGGTAAAGAAAGTCACTATTGTGCTCCCTTTGCCATACACAGTGCAAATAGCACTCGCGTCTGTTCCCAGTAAGTACAGTGTATTCGACAGAAGAGGAGCTACTGTTCTTGTCAGTTTCCTAAGGAGAGTTGAACTAGATATGGCCCGTGTGTGTGAAGCACAGTTCTTTTGTTCTGAGCAACCTCAATTTTCGGACACCATAGTAAACACAGTAGAATAGAAGAGTGCTCTTTTCTCAAAAGCAGAGTGTGTTTCTTGTAAGGCGAGCTAGCGTTTATTTCCCAGTCCTAAATGGAGTTGAATCACATGCATTTTCTGGTCCTACGAGCAAGAGTTGTTTTCTGGTAAGAAGAGTCACTATTGTGCTACCATTGCCATACACAGTGCAAATAGCACTCGCATCTGTTCCCAGCAAGTACAGTGTATTGGACAGAAGAGGAGCTACTGTTCTTGTCAGTTTCCTAAGCAGAGTTGAACTAGCTATGGCCCGTGTGTAGGAAGCACAGTTCTTTTGTTCTGAGCAAGCTCAATTTTCGGACCAAATAGTAAACACAGTAGAGAAGAAGAGTGCTCTTTTCTCAAAAGCAGAGTTTGTTTTTGTAAGGCTAGCTAGTGTTTGTTTCCCAGGAATAAATGGATTTGAATCACATGCAGTTTTTGGTCCTGTGAGCAAGGGATGTTTTCTGGTAAAGAAAGTCACTATTGTGCTCCCTTTCCCATACACAGTGCAAATAGCACTTGCGTCTGTTACCAGCAAGTACAGTGTATTCGACAGAAGAGGAGCTACTGTTCTTGTCAGTTTCCTAAGGAGAGTTAAACTAGATATGGCCCGTGTGTGTGAAGCACAGTTCTTTTGTTCTGAGCAACCTCAATTTTCGGACCCCATAGTAAACACAGTAGAATAGAAGAGTGCTCTTTTCTCAAAAGCAGAGTGTGTTTCTCGTAAGGCTAGCTAGTGTTTGTTTCCCAGTCAGAAACGGAGTTGAATCCCATGCAGTTTCTGGTCCTACGAGCAAGAGTTGTTTTCTGGTAAGAAGAGTCACTATTTCACTCCCATTGCCATACACAGGTCAAATAGCACTCGCGTCTGCTCCCAGCAAATACAGTGTATTGGACTGAAGAGGAGCTACTGTTCTTGTCAGTTTCCTAAGCAGAGTTGAACTAGATATAGCCCGTGTGTGTAGAAACCACAGTTCTTTTGTTCTGAGCAAGCTCACTGTTCTGGCCCTATAGGAAACAGTAGAGTAGAAGAGTGCTCTTTTCTCAAAAGCAGAGTGTGTTTCTTGTAAGGCGTGCTAGCTTTTTTTTCCCAGTCGTAAATGGAGTTGAATCACATGCAGTTTCTGGTCCTACGACCAAGAGTTGTTTTCTGGTATGAAGAGTCACTATTGTGCTCCCTTTGCCATACACAGGGCAAATAGCACTCGCGTCTGATCCCAGCAAGTACAGTGTATTGGACTGAAGAGGAGCTACTGTTCTTGTCAGTTTCCTAAGCAGAGTTGAACAAGATATGGCCCGTGTGTGTAGGAAGCACAGTTCTTTTGTTCTGAGCAAGCTCACTGTTTTGGTCCTATAGGAAACACAGAAGAGTAGAAGAGTGCTCTTTTCTCAAAAGCAGAGTGTGTTCTTGTAAGGTGAACTAGCGTTTGTTTACCAGTCCTAAATGGAGTTGAATTACATGCAGTTTCTTGTCCTATGAGCAAGAGTTTTTTTCTGGTTAGAAGAGCCACTATTGCGTTCCTATTGCCATACACAGTGCAAACAACACTCGCTACTGTTCTTTGCAAGTACAGTGTATTGGACTGAAGAGGAGCTACTGTTCTTGTCAGTTTCCTAAGCATTGTTTAACTAGATATGGCCCGTGTGTGTAGGAAGCACAGTTCTTTTTTTCTGAGCAAGCTCACTGTTCGGAACCCATAGGAAACACAGTAGAGTAGAAGAGTGCTCTTTTCTCAAAAGCAGAGTGTGTTTCTTGTAAGGCGAGCTAGCGTTTGTTTCCCAGTCCTAAATGGAATTGAATCACATGCAGTTTCTGATCCTAGGAGTAAGAGTTGTTTTCTGTTAAGAAGAGTCACTATTGCGCTCCCATTGTCATACACAGGGCAAATAGCACTGGCGTCTGTTCCCAGCTTGTACAGTGTATTGGACTGAAGAGGAGCTACTGTTCTTTTCAGTTTCCTAAGCAGAGTTGAACTAGATATGGCCCGTGTGTGTAGGAAGCACAGTTCTTTTGTTCTGAGCAAGCTCACTGTTTTGGCCCTATAGGAAACACAGTAGAGTAGAAGAGTGCTCTTTTCTCAAAAGCAGAATGTGTTTCTTGTAAGGCGAGCTAGCGTTTGTTTCCCAGTCCTAAATGGAGTTCAATCACATGCAGTTTCTGGTCCTATGAGCAAGAGTTGTTTTATGGTAAGAAGAGTCACTATTGCGCTCCCCCCTACATACATAGGGCAAATAGCACTGGCGTCTGTACCCAGCATGTAAAGTGTATTGGACTGAAGAGAATCTACTGTTCTAGTCAGTTTCCTAAGCAGAGTTGAACTAGATATGGCCCGTGTGTGTAGGAAGCACAGTTCTTTTGTTCTGAGCTAGCTCACTCTTCTGGCCTATAGAAACACAGTAGAGTAGAAGAGTGCTCTTTTCTCAAAAGCAGAGTGTGTTTCTTGTAAGACGAGCTTGCGTTTGTTTCCCAGTCGTAAATGGAGTTGAATCACATGCAGTTTCTGGTCCTACGAGCAAGAGTTTTTTTCTGGAAAAGAAAGTCACTATTGTGCTTCCTTTGCCATACACAGTGCAAATAGCACTCGCGTCTCTTCCCAGCAAGTGCAGTGTATTGGACTGAAGAGGAGCTACTGCTCTTGTCAGATTCCTAAGCAGAGTTGAACTAGATATGGCCCGTGTGTGTAGGAAGCACAGTTCTTTGTTCTGAGCAAGCTCACTGTTCGGACCCCATAGGAAACACAGTAGAATAGAAGAGTGCTCTTTTCTCAAAAGCAGAGTGTGTTGCTTGTAAGGCGAGCTAGTGTTTGTTTTGCAGTCCTAAATGGAGTTGAATCACATGCAGTTTCTGATCATACGAGCAAGAGTTGTTTTCTGGTAAGAAGAGTCACTATTGCCCTCTCATTGTCATACACAGGGCAAATAGCACTGGCGTCTGTTCCCAGCATGTACAGTGTATTGGACTGAACATGATCTACTGTTCTTGTCAGTTTCCTAAGCAGAGTTGAACTAGATATGACCCGTGTGTGTAGGAAGCACAGTTCTTTTGTTCTGAGCTAGCTCACTCTTCTGGACTATAGAAACACAGTAGAGTAGAAGAGTGCTCTTTTCTCAAAAGCAGAGAGTGTTTCTTGTAAGATGAGCTTGCGTTTGTTTCCCAGTCCTAAATGGAGTTGAATCACATGCAGTTTCTGGTCCTACGAGCAAAGGATGTTTTCTGGTAAGGAAAGACACTATTGTGCTCCCTTTGCCATAAACAGTGCAAATAGCACTCACGTCTGTTCCCAGCAAGTACAGAGTATTGGACTGAAGAGGACCTACTGTTCTTGTCAGTTTCCTAAGAAGAGTTGAACGAGATATGGCCCGTGTGTGTAGGAAGCACAGTTCTTTTGTTCTGAGCAAGCTCACTGTTTTGGACCTATAGGAAACAAAGAAGAGTAGAAGTGTGCTCTTTTCTCAAAAGCATAGTGTGTTTCTTGTAAGGTGAGCTAGCGTTTTTTTCCCAGTTTTAAATGGAGTTGAATTACATGCAGTTTCTTGTCCTATGAGCAAGAGTTGTTTTCTGGTAAGAAGAGTCACTATTGTGCTCCTATTGCCATACACAGTGCAAACAACACTCGCTACTGTTCTTTGCAAGTACAGTGTATTGGACAGAAGAGGAGCTACTGTTCTTGTCAGTTTCCTAAGCAGAGTTGAACTAGATATGGCCTGTGTGTGTGGGAAGCACAGTTCTTTTGTTCTGAGCAAGCTCACTGTTCGGACCCCATAGGAAACACAGTAGAGTAGAAGAGTGCTCTTTTCTCAAAAGCAGAGTGTGTTTCTTGTAAGGCGAGCTAGCGTTTCTTTCCCAGTCCTAAATGGAATTGAATCACATGCAGTTTCTCATCCTAGGAGCAAGAGTTGTTTTCTGGTAAGAAGAGTCACTATTGCGCTCCCATTGACATACACAGGGCAAATAGCACTGGCGTCTGTTCCCAGCATGTACAGTGTATTGGACTGAAGAGGATCTACTGTTCTTGTCAGTTTCCTAAGCAGAGTTGAACTAGATATGGCCCGTGTGTGTAGGAAGCACAGTTCTTTTGTTCTGAGCAAGCTCACTGTATTGGCCCTATATGAAACACAATAGAGTAGAAGAGTGCTCTTTTCTCAAAAGCAGAGTGTGTTTCTTGTAAAGCGAGCTAGCGTTTGTTTCCCAGTCCTAAATGTAGTTGAATCACATGCAGTTTCTGGTCCTACAAGCAAGAGTTGTTTTCTAGTAAGAAGAGTCACTATTGTGCTCCCATTGCCATACACAGGGCAAAAAGGACTCGCGTCTGTTCCCAGCAAGTACAGTGTATTGGACTGAAGAGGATCTACTGTTCTTGTCAGTTTCCTAAGCAAAGTTGAACTAGATATGGCCCGTGTGTGTTAGAAGTACACTTCTTTTGTTCTGAGGAACCTCACTCTTCTGGCCCTATAGGAAACACAGTAGAGTAGAAGAGTGCTCTTTTCTCAAAAGCAGAATGTGTTTCTTGTAAGGCGAGCTAGCGTTTGTTTCCCAGTCCTAAATGGAGTTGAATCACATGCAGTTTTTGGTCCTACGAGCAAGGAATGTTTTCTGGTAAGGAAAGTCACTATTGTGCTCCTTTTGCCATACACAGTGCAAATAGCACTCGCGTCTGTTCCCAGCAAGTACAGTGTATTGGACTGAAGAGGAGCTACTGTTCTTGTCAGTTTCCTAAGCAGAGTTGAACGAGATATGGCCCGTGTGTGTAGGAAGCACAGTTCTTTTGTTCTGAGCAAGCTCACTGTTTTGGTCCTATAGGAAACACAGAAGAGTAGAAGAGTGCTCTTTTCTCAAAAGCAGAGTGTGTTCTTGTAAGGTGAGCTAGCATTTGTTTACCAGTCCTAAATGGAGTTGAATTACATGCAGTTTCTTGTCCTATGAGCAAGAGTTTTTTTCTGTTAAGAAGAGCCACTATTGCGTTCCTATTGCCATACACAGTGCAAACAACACTCGCTACTGTTCTTTGCAAGTACAGTGTATTGGACTGAAGAGGAGCTACTGTTCTTGTCAGTTTCCTAAGCAGAGTTGAACTAGATATGGCCCGTGTGTGTAGGAAGCACAGTTCTTTTGTTCTGAGCAAGCTCACTGTTCGGACCCCATAGGAAACACAGTAGAGTAGAAGAGTGCTCTTTTCTCAAAAGCAGAGTGTGTTTCTTGTAAGGCGAGCTAGCGTTTGTTTCCCAGTCCTAAATGGAATTGAATCACATGCAGTTTCTGATCTTAGGAGCAAGAGTTTTTTTCTGTTAAGAAGAGTCACTATTGCGCTCCCATTGTCATACACAGGGAAAATAGCCCTTGTGTCTGTTCCCAGCTTGTACAGTGTATTGGACTGAATAGGAGCTACTGTTCTTTTCAGTTTCCTAAGCAGGGTTGAACTAGATATGGCCCGTGTGTGTAGGAAGCACAGTTCTTTTGTTCTGAGCAAGCTCACTGTTTTGGTCGTATAGGAAACACAGTAGAGTAGAAGAGTGCTCTTTTCTCAAAAGCAGAGTGTATTTCTTGTAAGGTGAGCTAGTGTTTGTTTCCCAGTCCTAAATGGAGTTGAATTAGATGCAGTTTCTTGTCCTATGAGCAAGAGTTGTTTTCTGGTAAGAAGAGTCACTATTGTGCTCCTATTGCCATACACAGTACAAACAACACTCGCTACTGTTCTTTGCAAGTACAGTGTATTGGACAGAAGAGGAGCTACTGTTCTTGTCAGTTTCCTAAGCAGAGTTGAACTAGATATGGCCCATGTGTGTAGGAAGCACAGTTCTTTTGTTCTGAGCAAGCTCACTGTTCTGGTCCTATAGGAAACACAGAAGAGTAGAAGAGTGCTCTTTTCTCAAAAGCAAAGTGTGTTTCTTGTAAGGTGAGCTAGCGTTTGTTTCCCAGTCCTAAATGGAGTTGAATTACGTTCAGTTTCTGGTCCTATGAGCAAGAGTTGTTTTCTGGTAAGAAGAGTCACTATTGCAATCCTATTGCCATACACAATGCAAACAACACTCGCTACTGTTCTTTGCAAGTACAGTGTATTGGACAGAAGAAGAGCTACTGTTCTTGTTAGTTTCCTAAGCAGAGTTGAACGAGATATGGCCCGTGTGTGTAGGAAGCACAGTTCTTTTGTTCTGAGCAAGCTCTCTCTTCAGACCCCATAGTAAACACAGTAGAGTAGAAGAGTGCTCTTTTCTCAAAAGCAGAATGTGTTTCTTGTAAGGCGAGCTAGCGTTTGTTTCCCAGTCCTAAATGGAGTTCAATCACATGCAGTTTCTGGTCCTATGAGCAAGAGTTGTTTTATGGTAAGAAGAGTCACTATTGCGCTCCCACCTACATAAATAGGGGAAATAGCACTGGCGTCTGTACCCAGCATGTAAAGTGTATTGGACTGAAGAGAATCTACTGTTCTTGTCAGTTTCCTAAGCAGAGTTGAACTAGATATGGCCCCTGTGTGTAGGAAGCACAGTTCTTTTGTTCTGAGCTAGCTCACTCTTCTGGCCTATAGAAACACAGTAGAGTAGAAGAGTGCTCTTTTCTCAAAAGCAGAGTGTGTTTCTTGAAAGACGAGCTTGCGTTTGTTTCCCAGTCCTAAATGGAGTTGAATCACATGCAGTTTCTGGTCCTATGAGCAAGAGTTTTTTTCTGGAAAAGAAAGTCACTATTGTGCTCCCTTTGCCATACACAGTGCAAATAGCACTCGCGTCTCTTCCCAGCAAGTGCAGTGTATTGGACTGAAGAGGAGCTACTGCTCTTGTCAGATTCCTAAGCAGAGTTGAACTAGATATGGCCCGTGTGTATAGGAAGCACAGTTCTTTGTTCTGAGCAAGCTCACTGTTCGGACCCCTTAGGAAACACAGTAGAATAGAAGACTGCTCTTTTCTCAAAAGCAGAGTGTGTTGCTTGTAAGGCGAGCTAGTGTTTGTTTTGCAGTCCTAAATGGAGTTGAATCACATGCAGTTTCTGATCATACGAGCAAGAGTTGTTTTCTGGTAAGAAGAGTCACTATTGCCCTCCCATTGTCATACACAGGGCAAATAGCACTGGCGTCTGTTCCCAGCATGTACAGTGTATTGGACTGAACATGATCTACTGTTCTTGTCAGTTTCCTAAGCAGAGTTGAACTAGATATGGCCCGTGTGTGTAGGAAGCACAGTTCTTTTGTTCTGAGCTAGCTCACTCTTCTGGACTATAGAAACACAGTAGAGTAGAAGAGTGCTCTTTTCTCAAAAGCAGAGAGTGTTTCTTGTAAGATGAGCTTGCGTTTGTTTCCCAGTCCTAAATGGAGTTGAATCACATGCAGTTTCTGGTCCTACGAGCAAAGGATGTTTTCTGGTAAGGAAAGACACTATTGTGCTCCCTTTGCCATAAACAGTGCAAATAGCACTCACGTCTGTTCCCAGCAAGTACAGAGTATTGGACTGAAGAGGACCTACTGTTCTTGTCAGTTTCCTAAGCAGAGTTGAACGAGATATGTCCCGTGTGTGTAGGAAGCACAGTTCTTTTGTTCTGAGCAAGCTCACTGTTTTGGACCTATAAGAAACAAAGAAGAGTAGAAGTGTGCTCTTTTCTCAAAAGTTTTCGGGTAAGAAGAGTCACTATTGTGCTCCTATTGCCATACACAGTGCAAACAACACTCGCTACTGTTCTTTGCAAGTACAGTGTATTGGACAGAAGAGGAGCTACTGTTCTTGTCAGTTTCCTAAGCAGAGTTGAACTAGATATGGCCCGTGTGTGTAGGAAGCACAGTTCTTTTGTTCTGAGCAAGCTCACTGTTCGGACCCCATAGGAAACACAGTAGAGTAGAAGAGTGCTCTTTTCTCAAAAGCAGAGTGTGTTTCTTGTAAGGCGAGCTAGCGTTTCTTTCCCAGTCCTAAATAGAATTGAATCACATGCAGTTTCTCATCCTAGGAGCAAGAGTTGTTTTCTGGTAAGAAGAGTCACTATTGCTCTCCCATTGACTTACACAGGGCAAATAGCACTGGCGTCTGTTCCCAGCATGTACAGTGTATTGTACTGAAGAGGATCTACTGTTCTTGTCAGTTTCCTAAGCAGAGTTGAACTAGATATGGCCCGTGTGTGTAGGAAGCACAGTTCTTTTGTTCTGAGCAAGCTCACTGTATTGGCCCTATATGAAACACAATAGAGTAGAAGAGTGCTCTTTTCTCAAAAGCAGAGTGTGTTTCTTGTAAAGCGAGCTAGCGTTTGTTTCCCAGTCCTAAATGTAGTTGAATCACATGCAGTTTCTGGTCCTACAAGCAAGAGTTGTTTTCTAGTAAGAAGAGTCACTATTGTGCTCCCATTGCCATACACAGGGCAAAAAGGACTCGCGTCTGTTCCCAGCAAGTACAGTGTATTGGACTGAAGAGGATCTACTGTTCTTGTCAGTTTCCTAAGCAAAGTTGAACTAGATATGGCCCGTGTGTGTTAGAAGTACACTTCTTTTGTTCTGAGGAACCTCACTCTTCTGGCCCTATAGGAAACACAGTAGAGTAGAAGAGTGCTCTTTTCTCAAAAGCAGAATGTGTTTCTTGTAAGGCGAGCTAGCGTTTGTTTCCCAGTCCTAAATGGAGTTGAATCACATGCAGTTTTTGGTCCTACGAGCAAGGAATGTTTTCTGGTAAGGAAAGTCACTATTGTGCTCCTTTTGCCATACACAGTGCAAATAGCACTCGCGTCTGTTCCCAGCAAGTACAGTGTATTGGACTGAAGAGGAGCTACTGTTCTTGTCAGTTTCCTAAGCAGAGTTGAACGAGATATGGCCCGTGTGTGTAGGAAGCACAGTTCTTTTGTTCTGAGCAAGCTCACTGTTTTGGTCCTATAGGAAACACAGAAGAGTAGAAGAGTGCTCTTTTCTCAAAAGCAGAGTGTGTTCTTGTAAGGTGAGCTAGCATTTGTCTACCAGTCCTAAATGGAGTTGAATTACATGCAGTTTCTTGTCCTATGAGCAAGAGTTTTTTTCTATTAAGAAGAGCCACTATTGCGCTCCTATTGCCATACACAGTGCAAACAACACTCGCTACTGTTCTTTGCAAGTACAGTGTATTGGACTGAAGAGGAGCTACTGTTCTTGTCAGTTTCCTAAGCAGAGTTGAACTAGATATGGCCCGTGTGTGTAGGAAGCACAGTTCTTTTGTTCTGAGCAAGCTCACTGTTCGGACCCCATAGGAAACACAGTAGAGTAGAAGAGTGCTCTTTTCTCAAAAGCAGAGTGTGTTTCTTGTAAGGCGAGCTAGCGTTTGTTTCCCAGTCCTAAATGGAATTGAATCACATGCAGTTTCTGATCTTAGGAGCAAGAGTTTTTTTCTGTTAAGAAGAGTCACTATTGCGCTCCCATTGTCATACACAGGGAAAATAGCCCTTGTGTCTGTTCCCAGCTTGTACAATGTATTGGACTGAAGAGGAGCTACTGTTCTTTTCAGTTTCCTAAGCAGAGTTGAACTAGATATGGCCCGTGTGTGTAGGAAGCACAGTTCTTTTGTTCTGAGCAAGCTCACTGTTTTGGTCCTATAGGAAACACAGAAGAGTAGAAGAGTGCTCTTTTCTCAAAAGCAGAGTGTATTTCTTGTAAGGTGAGCTAGTGTTTGTTTCCCAGTCCTAAATGGAGTTGAATTAGATGCAGTTTCTTGTCCTATGAGCATGAGTTGTTTTCTGTTAAGAAGAGTCACTATTGTGCTCCTATTGCCATACACAGTACAAACAACACTCGCTACTGTTCTTTGCAAGTACAGTGTATTGGACAGAAGAGGAGCTACTGTTCTTGTCAGTTTCCTTAGCAGAGTTGAACTAGATATGGCCCATGTGTTTAGGAAGCACAGTTCTTTTGTTCTGAGCAAGCTCACTGTTCTGGTCCTATAGGAAACACAGAAGAGTAGAAGAGTGCTCTTTTCTCAAAAGCAAAGTGTGTTTCTTGTAAGGTGAGCTAGCGTTTGTTTCCCAGTCCTAAATGGAGTTGAATTACGTTCAGTTTCTGGTCCTATGAGCAAGAGTTGTTTTCTGGTAAGAAGAGTCACTATTGCAATCCTATTGCCATACACAATGCAAACAACACTCGCTACTGTTCTTTGCAAGTACAGTGTAGTGGAAAGAAGAAGAGCTACTGTTCTTGTTAGTTTCCTAAGCAGAGTTGAACGAGATATGGCCCGTGTGTGTAGGAAGCACAGTTCTTTTGTTCTGAGCAAGCTCACTCTTCAGACCCCATAGGAAACACAGTAGAGTAGAAGAGTGCTCTTTACTCAAAAGCAGAATGTGTTTCTTGTAAGGCGAGCTAGCATTTGTTTCCCAGTCCAAAATGGAGTTGAATCACATGCAGTTTCTGGTCCTACGAGCAAGGGATGTTTTCTGGTAAGGAAAGTCACTATTGTGCTCCCTTTGCCATAAACAGTGCAAAAAGCACTCATGTCTGTTCCCAGCAAGTACAGTGTATTGGACTGAAGCGGAGCTACTGTTCTTGTTAGTGTCCTAAGCAGAGTTGAACGAGATATGGCCCTGTGTGTAGGAAGCACAGTTCTTTTGTTCTGAGCAAGTTCACTGTTCTGGCCCTATGGACAACACAGAAGAGTAGAAGAGTGCTCTTTTCTCAGAAGTAGAGTTTGTTTCTTGTAAGGTGAGCTAGCGTTTGTCTCCCAGTCCTAAATGGAGTTGAATTACATGCAGTTTCTTGTCATATGAGCAAGAGTTGTTTTCTGGTAAGAAGAGTCACTATTGCGCTCCTATTGCCATACACAGTGCAAACAACACTCGCTACTGTTCTTTGCAAGTACAGTGTATTGGACAGAAGAGGAGCTACTGTTCTTGTCAGTTTCTTAAGTAGAGTTGAACTAGATATGACCCGTGTGTGTAGGAAGTACACTTCTTTTGTTCTGAGCAAGCTCACTCTTCTTGCCCTATAGGAAACTCAGTAGAGTAGAAGTGTGCTCTTTCCTCAAAAACAGAATGTGTTTCTTGTAAGGCGAGTTTGCGTTTGTTTCCCAGTCCTAAATGGAGTTGAATCACATGCAGTTTCTAGTCCTATGAGCAAGAGTTGTTCTATGAGAAGAAGAGCCACTATTGCGCTCCCATTGACATACACAGGGCAAATAGCACTGGCGTCTGTTCCTAGCATGTAAAGTGTATTGGACTGAAGAGGATCTACTGTTCTTGTCAGTTTCCTAAGCAGAGTTGAACTAGATATGGCCCGTGTGTGTAGGAAGCACAGTTCTTTTGTTCTGAGCAAGCTCACTCTTCTGGCCTATAGAAAACACAGGAAAGTAGAACAGTGCTCTTTTCTCAAAAGCAGAGTGTGTTTCTTGTAAGGCGAGATTGCGTTTGTTTCCCAGTCCTAAATGGAGTTGAATCACATGCAGTTTCTAGTCCTACAAACAAGAGTTGTTTTCTGGAAAGGAAAGTCACTATTGTGTTCCCTTTGCCATACACAGTGCAAATAGCACTCGCGTTTGTTTCCAACAATTACAGTGTATTGGACTGAAGAGGAGCTACTGCTCTTGTCAGTTTCCTAAGCAGAGTTGAACTAGATATGCCCCGTGTGTGTAGGAAGCACAGTTCTTTTCTTCTGAGCAAGCTCACTGTTCTGACCCTATAGGAAACTCAGTAGAGTAGAAGAGTGCGCTTTTCTCAAAAACAGAATGTGTTTCTTGTAAGGCGAGATTGCGTTTGTTTCCCAGTCCTAAATGGAGTTGAATCACATGCAGTTTCTGGTCCTATGAGCAAGAGTTGTTCTACGGTAAGAAGAGTCACTATTGCGCTCCCATTGTCTTACACAGGGCAAATAGCACTGTTGTCTGTTCCCAGCATGTAAAGTGTATTGGACTGAAGAGGATCTACTGTTCTTGTCAGTTTCCTAAGCAGAGTTGAACTAGATATGCCCCGTTTGTGTAGGAAGCACAGTTCTTTTGTTCTGAGCGAGCTCACTGTTCGGACCCCATAGGAAACACAGTACAAAAGAAGAGTGCTCTTTTCTCAAAAGCAGAGTGTGTTTCTTGTAAGGCGAGCTAGCGTTTCTTTGCCAGTCCAAAATCGAGTTGAATCACATGCAGTTTCTTGTCCTACGAGCAAGGGATGTCTTCTGGTAAGGAAAGTCACTATTGTGCTCCCTTTGCTATAAACAGTGCAAATAGCAATCGCGTCTGTTCCCAGCAATTACAGTGTATTGGACTGAAGAGGAGCTACTGTTCTTGTCAGTTTCCTAAGCAGAGTTGAACTAGACATGGCCCGTGTGTGTAGGAAGCACAGTTCTTTTGTTCTGAGCAAGCTCACTGTTCTGGCTTTATAGGAAACACAAAAGAGTAGAAGAGTGCTCTTTTCTCAGAAGCAGAGTGTGTTTCTTGTAAGGCGAGCTAGCGATTATTTCCCAGTCCTAAATGGAGTTGAATCACTTGCAGTTTCTGGTCCTATGAGCAAGAGTTGTTTTCTGGTAAGAAGAGTCACTATTGTGCTACCATTGCCATACACAGTGCAAATAGCACTCGCATCTGTTCCCAGCAAGTACAGTGTATTGGACAGAAGAGGATCTACTGTTCTTGTCAGTTTTCTAAGCAGAGTTGAACTAGCTATGGCCCGTGTGTAGGAAGCACAGTTCTTTTGTTCTGAGCAAGCTCAATATTCGGACCAAATAGTAAGCACATTAGAGTAGAAGAGTGCTCTTTTCTCAAAAGCAGAGTGTGTTTTTGTAAGGCTAGCTAGTGTTTTTTTCCCAGGAATAAATGGAGTTGAATCACATGCAGTTTTTGGTCCTGTGAGCAAGGGATGTTTTCTGGTAAAGAAAGTCACTATTGTGCTCCCTTTGCCATACACAGTGCAAATAGCACTCGCGTCTGTTCCCAGCAAGTACAGTGTATTCGACAGAAGAGGAGCTACTGTTCTTGTCAGTTTCCTAAGGAGAGTTGAACTAGATATGGCCCGTGTGTGTGAAGCACAGTTCTTTTGTTCTGAGCAACCTCAATTTTCGGACACCATAGTAAACACAGTAGAATAGAAGAGTGCTCTTTTCTCAAAAGCAGAGTGTGTTTCTTGTAAGGCGAGCTAGCGTTTATTTCCCAGTCCTAAATGGAGTTGAATCACATGCAGTTTCTGGTCCTACGAGCAAGAGTTGTTTTCTGGTAAGAAGAGTCACTATTGTGCTACCATTGCCATACACAGTGCAAATAGCACTCGCATCTGTTCCCAGCAAGTACAGTGTATTGGACAGAAGAGGAGCTACTGTTCTTGTCAGTTTCCTAAGCAGAGTTGAACTAGCTATGGCCCGTGTGTGTACGAAGCACAGTTCTTTTGTTCTGAGCAAGCTCAATTTTCGGACCAAATAGTAAACACAGTAGAGTAGAAGAGTGCTCTTTTCTCAAAAGCAGAGTTTGTTTTTGTAAGGCTAGCTAGTGTTTGTTTCCCAGGAATAAATGGATTTGAATCACATGCAGTTTTTGGTCCTGTGAGCAAGGGATGTTTTCTGGTAAAGAAAGTCACTATTGTGCTCCCTTTCCCATACACAGTGCAAATAGCACTCGCGTCTGTTACCAGCAAGTACAGTGTATTCGACAGAAGAGGAGCTACTGTTCTTGTCAGTTTCCTAAGGAGAGTTAAACTAGATATGGCCCGTGTGTGTGAAGCACAGTTCTTTTGTTCTGAGCAACCTCAATTTTCGGACACCATAGTAAACACAGTAGAATAGAAGAGTGCTCTTTTCTCAAAAGCAGAGTGTGTTTCTCTTAAGGCTAGCTAGTGTTTGTTTCCCAGTCAGAAACGGAGTTGAATCCCATGCAGTTTCTGGTCCTACGAGCAAGAGTTGTTTTCTGGTAAGAAGAGTCACTATTTCACTCCCATTGCCATACACAGGTCAAATAGCACTCGCGTCTGCTCCCAGCAAATACAGTGTATTGGACTGAAGAGGAGCTACTGTTCTTGTCAGTTTCCTAAGCAGAGTTGAACTAGATATAGCCCGTGTGTAGAAAGCACAGTTCTTTGGTTCTGAGCAAGCTCACTGTTCTGGCCCTATAGGAAACAGTAGAGTAGAAGAGTGCTCTTTTCTCAAAAGCAGAGTGTGTTTCTTGTAAGGCGAGCTAGCGATTATTTCCCAGTCCTAAATGGAGTTGAATCACTTGCAGTTTCTGGTCCTATGAGCAAGAGTTGTTTTCTGGTAAGAAGAGTCACTATTGTGCTACCATTGCCATACACAGTGCAAATAGCACTCGCATCTGTTCCCAGCAAGTACAGTGTATTGGACAGAAGAGGATCTACTGTTCTTGTCAGTTTTCTAAGCAGAGTTGAACTAGCTATGGCCCGTGTGTAGGAAGCACAGTTCTTTTGTTCTGAGCAAGCTCAATATTCGGACCAAATAGTAAGCACATTAGAGTAGAAGAGTGCTCTTTTCTCAAAAGCAGAGTGTGTTTTTGTAAGGCTAGCTAGTGTTTTTTTCCCAGGAATAAATGGAGTTGAATCACATGCAGTTTTTGGTCCTGTGAGCAAGGGATGTTTTCTGGTAAAGAAAGTCACTATTGTGCTCCCTTTGCCATACACAGTGCAAATAGCACTCGCGTCTGTTCCCAGCAAGTACAGTGTATTCGACAGAAGAGGAGCTACTGTTCTTGTCAGTTTCCTAAGGAGAGTTGAACTAGATATGGCCCGTGTGTGTGAAGCACAGTTCTTTTGTTCTGAGCAACCTCAATTTTCGGACACCATAGTAAACACAGTAGAATAGAAGAGTGCTCTTTTCTCAAAAGCAGAGTGTGTTTCTTGTAAGGCGAGCTAGCGTTTATTTCCCAGTCCTAAATGGAGTTGAATCACATGCAGTTTCTGGTCCTACGAGCAAGAGTTGTTTTCTGGTAAGAAGAGTCACTATTGTGCTACCATTGCCATACACAGTGCAAATAGCACTCGCATCTGTTCCCAGCAAGTACAGTGTATTGGACAGAAGAGGAGCTACTGTTCTTGTCAGTTTCCTAAGCAGAGTTGAACTAGCTATGGCCCGTGTGTGTACGAAGCACAGTTCTTTTGTTCTGAGCAAGCTCAATTTTCGGACCAAATAGTAAACACAGTAGAGTAGAAGAGTGCTCTTTTCTCAAAAGCAGAGTTTGTTTTTGTAAGGCTAGCTAGTGTTTGTTTCCCAGGAATAAATGGATTTGAATCACATGCAGTTTTTGGTCCTGTGAGCAAGGGATGTTTTCTGGTAAAGAAAGTCACTATTGTGCTCCCTTTCCCATACACAGTGCAAATAGCACTCGCGTCTGTTACCAGCAAGTACAGTGTATTCGACAGAAGAGGAGCTACTGTTCTTGTCAGTTTCCTAAGGAGAGTTAAACTAGATATGGCCCGTGTGTGTGAAGCACAGTTCTTTTGTTCTGAGCAACCTCAATTTTCGGACACCATAGTAAACACAGTAGAATAGAAGAGTGCTCTTTTCTCAAAAGCAGAGTGTGTTTCTCTTAAGGCTAGCTAGTGTTTGTTTCCCAGTCAGAAACGGAGTTGAATCCCATGCAGTTTCTGGTCCTACGAGCAAGAGTTGTTTTCTGGTAAGAAGAGTCACTATTTCACTCCCATTGCCATACACAGGTCAAATAGCACTCGCGTCTGCTCCCAGCAAATACAGTGTATTGGACTGAAGAGGAGCTACTGTTCTTGTCAGTTTCCTAAGCAGAGTTGAACTAGATATAGCCCGTGTGTAGAAAGCACAGTTCTTTGGTTCTGAGCAAGCTCACTGTTCTGGCCCTATAGGAAACAGTAGAGTAGAAGAGTGCTCTTTTCTCAAAAGCAGAGTGTGTTTCTTGTAAGGCGAGCTAGCGATTATTTCCCAGTCCTAAATGGAGTTGAATCACTTGCAGTTTCTGGTCCTATGAGCAAGAGTTGTTTTCTGGTAAGAAGAGTCACTATTGTGCTACCATTGCCATACACAGTGCAAATAGCACTCGCATCTGTTCCCAGCAAGTACAGTGTATTGGACAGAAGAGGATCTACTGTTCTTGTCAGTTTTCTAAGCAGAGTTGAACTAGCTATGGCCCGTGTGTAGGAAGCACAGTTCTTTTGTTCTGAGCAAGCTCAATATTCGGACCAAATAGTAAGCACATTAGAGTAGAAGAGTGCTCTTTTCTCAAAAGCAGAGTGTGTTTTTGTAAGGCTAGCTAGTGTTTTTTTCCCAGGAATAAATGGAGTTGAATCACATGCAGTTTTTGGTCCTGTGAGCAAGGGATGTTTTCTGGTAAAGAAAGTCACTATTGTGCTCCCTTTGCCATACACAGTGCAAATAGCACTCGCGTCTGTTCCCAGCAAGTACAGTGTATTCGACAGAAGAGGAGCTACTGTTCTTGTCAGTTTCCTAAGGAGAGTTGAACTAGATATGGCCCGTGTGTGTGAAGCACAGTTCTTTTGTTCTGAGCAACCTCAATTTTCGGACACCATAGTAAACACAGTAGAATAGAAGAGTGCTCTTTTCTCAAAAGCAGAGTGTGTTTCTCTTAAGGCTAGCTAGTGTTTGTTTCCCAGTCAGAAACGGAGTTGAATCCCATGCAGTTTCTGGTCCTACGAGCAAGAGTTGTTTTCTGGTAAGAAGAGTCACTATTTCACTCCCATTGCCATACACAGGTCAAATAGCACTCGCGTCTGCTCCCAGCAAATACAGTGTATTGGACTGAAGAGCAGCTACTGTTCTTGTCAGTTTCCTAAGCAGAGTTGAACTAGATATAGCCCGTGTGTAGAAAGCACAGTTCTTTGGTTCTGAGCAAGCTCACTGTTCTGGCCCTATAGGAAACAGTAGAGTAGAAGAGTGCTCTTTTCTCAAAAGCAGAGTGTGTTTCTTGTAAGGCGTACTAGCTTTTTTTTCCCAGTCGTAAATGGAGCTGAATCACATGCAGTTTCTGGTCCTACGAGCAAGAGTTGTTTTCTGGTATGAAGAGTCACTATTGTGCTCCCTTTGCCATACACAGGGCAAATAGCACTCGCGTCTGATCCCAGCAAGTACAGTGTATTGGACTGAAGAGGAGCTACTGTTCTTGTCAGTTTCCTAAGCAGAGTTGAACGAGATATGGCCCGTGTGTGTAGGAAGCACAGTTCTTTTGTTCTGAGCAAGCTCACTGTTTTGGTCCTATAGGAAACACGGAAGAGTAGAAGAGTGCTCTTTTCTCAAAAGCAGAGTGTGTTCTTGTAAGGTGAGCTAGCGTTTGTTTACCAGTTCTAAATGGAGTTGAAGTACATGCAGTTTCTTGTCCTATGAGCAAGAGTTTTTTTCTGGTTAGAAGAGCCACTATTGCGTTCCTATTGCCATACACAGTGCAAACAACACACGCTACTGTTCTTTGCAAGTACAGTGTATTGGACTGAAGAGGAGCTACTGTTCTTGTCAGTTTCCTAAGCATTGTTTAACTAGATATGGCCCGTGTGTGTAGGAAGCACAGTTCTTTTTTTCTGAGCAAGCTCACTGTTCGGAACCCATAGGAAACACAGTAGAGTAGAAGAGTGCTCTTTTCTCAAAAGCAGAGTGTGTTTCTTGTAAGGCGAGCTAGCGTTTGTTTCCCAGTCCTAAATGGAATTGAATCACATGCAGTTTCTGATCCTAGGAGCAAGAGTTGTTTTCTGTTAAGAAGAGTCACTATTGCGCTCCCATTGTCATACACAGGGCAAATAGCACTGGCGTCTGTTCCCAGCTTGTACAGTGTATTGGACTGAAGAGGAGCTACTGTTCTTTTCAGTTTCCTAAGCAGAGTTGAACTAGATATGGCCCGTGTGTGTAGGAAGCACAGTTCTTTTGTTCTGAGCAAGCTCACTGTTTTGGCCCTATAGGAAACACAGTAGAGTAGAAGAGTGCTCTTTTCTCAAAAGCAGAATGTGTTTCTTGTAAGGCGAGCTAGCGTTTGTTTCCCAGTCCTAAATGGAGTTCAATCACATGCAGTTTCTGGTCCTATGAGCAAGAGTTGTTTTCTGGTAAGAAGAGTCACTATTGCCCTCCCATTGTCATACACAGGGCAAATAGCACTGGCGTCTGTTCCCAGCATGTACAGTGTATTGGACTGAACATGATCTACTGTTCTTGTCAGTTTCCTAAGCAGAGTTGAACTAGATATGGCCCGTGTGTGTAGGAAGCACAGTTCTTTTGTTCTGAGCTAGCTCACTCTTCTGGACTATAGAAACACAGTAGAGTAGAAGAGTGCTCTTTTCTCAAAAGCAGAGAGTGTTTCTTGTAAGATGAGCTTGCGTTTGTTTCCCAGTCCTAAATGGAGTTGAATCACATGCAGTTTCTGGTCCTATGAGCAAAGGATGTTTTCTGGTAAGGAAAGACACTATTGTGCTCCCTTTGCCATAAACAGTGCAAATAGCACTCACGTCTGTTCCCAGCAAGTACAGAGTATTGGACTGAAGAGGACCTACTGTTCTTGTCAGTTTCCTAAGCAGAGTTGAACCAGATATGGCCCGTGTGTGTAGGAAGCACAGTTCTTTTGTTCTGAGCAAGCTCACTGTTTTGGACCTATAGGAAACAAAGAAGAGTAGAAGTGTGCTCTTTTCTCAAAAGCATAGTGTGTTTCTTGTAAGGTGAGCTAGCGTTTTTTTCCCAGTTTTAAATGGAGTTGAATTACATGCAGTTTCTTGTCCTATGAGCAAGAGTTGTTTTCTGGTAAGAAGAGTCACTATTGTGCTCCTATTGCCATACACAGTGCAAACAACACTCGCTACTGTTCTTTGCAAGTACAGTGTATTGGACAGAAGAGGAGCTACTGTTCTTGTCAGTTTCCTAAGCAGAGTTGAACTAGATATGGCCCGTGTGTGTGGGAAGCACAGTTCTTTTGTTCTGAGCAAGCTCACTGTTCGGACCCCATAGGAAACACAGTAGAGTAGAAGAGTGCTCTTTTCTCAAAAGCAGAGTGTGTTTCTTGTAAGGCGAGCTAGCTTTTCTTTCCCAGTCCTAAATGGAATTGAATCACATGCAGTTTCTCATCCTAGGAGCAAGAGTTGTTTTCTGGTAAGAAGAGTCACTATTGCGCTCCCATTGACATACACAGGGCAAATAGCACTGGCGTCTGTTCCCAGCATGTACAGTGTATTGGACTGAAGAGGATCTACTGTTCTTGTCAGTTTCCTAAGCAGAGTTGAACTATATATGGCCCGTGTGTGTAGGAAGCACATTTCTTTTGTTCTGAGCAAGCTCACTGTATTGGCCCTATATGAAACACAATAGAGTAGAAGAGTGCTCTTTTCTCAAAAGCAGAGTGTGTTTCTTGTAAAGCGAGCTAGCGTTTGTTTCCCAGTCCTAAATGTAGTTGAATCACATGCAGTTTCTGGTCCTACAAGCAAGAGTTGTTTTCTAGTAAGAAGAGTCACTATTGTGCTCCCATTGCCATACACAGGGCAAAAAGGACTCGCGTCTGTTCCCAGCAAGTACAGTGTATTGGACTGAAGAGGATCTACTGTTCTTGTCAGTTTCCTAAGCAAAGTTGAACTAGATATGGCCCGTGTGTGTTAGAAGTACACTTCTTTTGTTCTGAGGAACCTCACTCTTCTGGCCCTATAGGAAACACAGTAGAGTAGAAGAGTGCTCTTTTCTCAAAAGCAGAATGTGTTTCTTGTAAGGCGAGCTAGCGTTTGTTTCCCAGTCCTAAATGGAGTTGAATCACATGCAGTTTTTGGTCCTACGAGCAAGGAATGTTTTCTGGTAAGGAAAGTCACTATTGTGCTCCTTTTGCCATACACAGTACAAATAGCACTCGCGTCTGTTCCCAGCAAGTACAGTGTATTGGACTGAAGAGGAGCTACTGTTCTTGTCAGTTTCCTAAGCAGAGTTGAACGAGATATGGCCCGTGTGTGTAGGAAGCACAGTTCTTTTGTTCTGAGCCAGCTCACTGTTTTGGTTCTATAGGAAACACAGAAGAGTAGAAGAGTGCTCTTTTCTCAAAAGCAGAGTGTGTTCTTGTAAGGTGAGCTAGCATTTGTTTACCAGTCCTAAATGGAGTTGAATTACATGCAGTTTCTTGTCCTATGAGCAAGAGTTTTTTTCTGTTAAGAAGAGCCACTATTGCGCTCCTATTGTCATACACAGTGCAAACAACACTCGCTACTGTTCTTTGCAAGTACAGTGTATTGGACTGAAGAGGAGCTACTGTTCTTGTCAGTTTCCTAAGCAGAGTTGAACTAGATATGGCCCGTGTGTGTAGGAAGCACAGTTCTTTTGTTCTGAGCAAGCTCACTGTTTGGACCCCATAGGAAACACAGTAGAGTAGAAGAGTGCTCTTTTCTCAAAAGCAGAGTGTGTTTCTTGTAAGGCGAGCTAGCGTTTGTTTCCCAGTCCTAAATGGAATTGAATCACATGCAGTTTCTGATCTTAGGAGCAAGAGTTTTTTTCTGTTAAGAAGAGTCACTATTGCGCTCCCATTGTCATACACAGGGAAAATAGCCCTTGTGTCTGTTCCCAGCTTGTACAGTGTATTGGACTGAAGAGGAGCTACTGTTCTTTTCAGTTTCCTAAGCAGAGTTGAACTAGATATGGCCCGTGTGTGTAGGAAGCACAGTTGTTTTGATCTGAGCAAGCTCACTGTTTTGGTCCTATAGGAAACACAGAAGAGTAGAAGAGTGCTCTTTTCTCAAAAGCAGAGTGTATTTCTTGTAAGGTGAGCTAGTGTTTGTTTCCCAGTCCTAAATGGAGTTGAATTAGATGCAGTTTCTTGTCCTATGAGCAAGAGTTGTTTTCTGGTAAGAAGAGTCACTATTGTGCTCCTATTGCCATACACAGTACAAACAACACTCGCTACTGTTCTTTGCAAGTACAGTGTATTGGACAGAAGAGGAGCTACTGTTCTTGTCAGTTTCCTAAGCAGAGTTGAACTAGATATGGCCCATGTGTGTAGGAAGCACAGTTCTTTTGTTCTGAGCAAGCTCACTGTTCTGGTCCTATAGGAAACACAGAAGTGTAGAAGAGTGCTCTTTTCTCAAAAGCAAAGTGTGTTTCTTGTAAGGTGAGCTAGTGTTTGTTTCCCAGTCCTAAATGGAGTTGAATTACATTCAGTTTCTGGTCCTATGAGCAAGAGTTGTTTTCTGGTAAGAAGAGTCACTATTGCAATCCTATTGCCATACACAATGCAAACAACACTCGCTACTGTTCTTTGCAAGTACAGTGTTTTGGACAGAAGAAGAGCTACTGTTCTTGTTAGTTTCCTAAGCAGAGTTGAACGAGATATGGCCCGTGTGTGTAGGAAGCACAGTTCTTTTGTTCTGAGCAAGCTCACTCTTCAGACCCCATAGGAAACACAGTAGAGTAGAAGAGTGCTCTTTACTCAAAAGCAGAATGTGTTTCTTATAAGGCGAGCTAGCGTTTGTTTCCCAGTCCTAAATGGAGTTGAATCACATGCAGTTTCTGATCCTAGTAGCAAGAATTTTTTTCTGGTAAGAAAAGTCACTATTGCCCTCCCATTGTCATACACAGGGCAAATAGCACTGGCGTCTGTTCCCAGCATGTACAGTGTATTGGACAGAAGAGGATCTACTGTTCTTGTCAGTTTCCTAAGCAGAGTTGAACTAGTAATAGCCCATGTGTGTAGGAAGCACAGTTCTTTTGTTCTGAGGAAGCTCACTGTTTTGGCCCTATAGGAAACACAGTAGAGTAGAAGAGTGCTCTTTTCTCAAAAGCAGAGTGTGTTTCTTGTAAGGCGAGCTAGCTTTTGTTTCCCAGTCCTACATGGAGTTGAATCACATGCAGTTTCTGGTCCTACGAGCAAGAGTTGTTTTCTGGTAAGAAGAGTCACTATTGTGCTCCCTTTGCTATACACAGGGCAAATAGCACTCGCGTCTGTTCCCAGCAAGTACAATGTATTGGACTGAAGAGGAGCTACTGTTCTTGTCAGTTTCCTAAGCAGAGTTGAACTAGATATGGCCCGTGTGTATAGGAAGCACAGTTCTTTTGTCCTGAGCAAGCTCACTATTCTGGCCCTATAGGAAACACAGAAGAGTAGAAGAGTGCTCTTTTCTCAGAAGCAGAGTGTGTTTCTTGTAAGGCAAGCTAGTGTTTGATTCCCAGTCCTACATGGAGTTGAATCACATGCAGTTTCTGGTCCTACCAGCAAGAGTTGTTTTCTGGTAAGAAGAGTCAATATTGTGCTACCATTGTCATACACAGTGCAAATAGCACTCTCGTCTGTTCCCAGCAAGTACAGTGTATTGGACAGAAGAGGAGCTACTGTTCTTGTCAGTTTCCTAAGCAGAGTTGAACTAGATATGGCCCGTGTGTGTGAAGCACAGTTCGTTTGTTCTGAGCAAGCTCAATTTTCGGACCCCATAGTAAACACAGTAGAGTAGAAGATTGCTCTTTTCTCAAAAGCAGAGTGTATTTCTTTTAAGGCTAGGTAGTGTTTATTTCCCAGTCAGAAATGGAGTAAAATCCCATGCAGTTTCTGGTCCTACGAGCAAGAGTTGTTTTCTGTTAAGAAGAGTCACTATTTTGCTCCCTTTGCCATACACAGCGCAAATAGCACTCGTGTCTGCTCCCAGCAAGTACAGTGTATTGGACTGAAGAGGAGCTACTGTTCTTGTCAGATTCCTAAGCAGAGTTGAACGAGATATGGCCCGTGTGTGTAGGAAGCACAGTTCTTTTGTTCTGAGCAAGCTCACTGTTTTGGTCCTATAGGAAACACAGAAGAGTAGAAGAGTGCTCTTTTCTCAAAAGCAGAGTGTGTTCTTGTAAAGTGAGCTAGCGTTTGTTTACCAGTCCTAAATGGAGTTGAAATACATGCAGTTTCTTGTCCTATGAGCAAGAGTTTTTTTCTGGTAAGAAGAGCCACTATTGCGCTCCTATTGCCATACACAGTGCAAACAACACTCGCTACTGTTCTTTGCAAGTACAGTGTATTGGACTGAAGAGGAGCTACTGTTCTTGTCAGTTTCCTAAGCAGAGTTGAACTAGATATGGCCCGTGTGTGTAGGAAGCACAGTTCTTTTGTTCTGAGCAAGCTCACTGTTCGGACCCCATAGGAAACACAATAGAGTAGAAGAGTGCTCTTTTCTCAAAAGCAGAGTGTGTTTCTTGTAAGGCGAGTTAGCGTTTGTTTCCCAGTCCTAAATGGAATTGAACCACATGCAGTTTCTGATCTTAGGAGCAAGTGCTGTTTTCTGTTAAGAAGCATCACTATTGTGCTCCCATTGTCATACACAGAGCAAATAGCACTTGTGTCTGTTCCCAGCTTGTACAGTGTATTGGACTGAAGAGGAGCTACTGTTCTTTTCAGTTTCCTAAGCAGAGTTGAACTAGATATGGCCCGTGTGTGTAGGAAGCACATTTCTTTTGTTCTGAGCAAGCTCACTGTTTTGGCCCTATAGGAAACACAGTAGAGTAGAAGAGTGCTCTTTTCTAGAAAGCAGAGTGTGTTTCTTGTAAGGCGAGCTAGCGTTTGTTTCCCAGTCCTAAATGTAGTTGAATCACATGCAGTTTCTGGTCCTACAAGCAAGAGTTGTTTTCTAGTAAGAAGAGTCACTATTGTGCACCCATTGTCATACACAGGGCAAAAGGACTCGCGTCTGTTCCCAGGATGTACAGTGTATTGGACTGAAGAGGATCTACTGTTCTTGTCAGTTTCCTAAGCAAAGTTGAACTAGATATGGGCCGTGTGTGTTAGAAGTACAATTCTTTTGTTCTGAGCATCCTCACTCTTCTGGCCCTATAGGAAACACAGTAGAGTAGAAGAGTGCTCTTTTCTCAAAAGCAGAATGTGTTTCTTGTAAGGCGAGCTAGAGTTTGTTTCCCAGTCCTAAATAGAGTTGAATCACATGCAGTTTCTGGTCCTATGAGCAAGAGTTGTTTTATGGTAAGAAGAGTCACTATTGCGCTCCCATTGACATACACAGGGCAAATAGCACTGGGTCTGTTCCCAGCATGTAAAGTGTATTGGACTGAAGAGGATCTACTGTTCTTGTTAGTTTCCTAAGCAGAGCTGAACTAGATATGGCCCGTGTGTGTAGGAAGCACAGTTCTTTTGTTCTGAGCTAGCTCACTCTTCTGGCCTATAGAAACACAGTAGAGTAGAAGAGTGCTCTTTTCTCAAAAGCAGAGTGTGTTTCTTGTAAGACGAGCTTGCGTTTGTTTCCCAGTCGTAAATGGAGTTGAATCACATGCAGTTTCTGGTCCTACGAGCAAGAGTTTTTTTCTGGAAAGGAAAGTCACTATTGTGCTCCCCTTGCCATACACAGTGCAAATTGCACTCACGTCTGTTCCCAGCAAGTACAGTGTATTGGACTGAAGAGGAGCTACTGCTCTTGTCAGTTTCCTAAGCAGAGTTGAACTAGATATGGCCCGTGTGTGTAGGAAGCACAGTTCTTTGTTCTGAGCAAGCTCAATGTTCGGACCCCATAGGAAACACAGTAGAGTAGAAGAGTGCTCTTTTCTCAAAAGCAGAGTGTGTTTCTTGTAAGACGAGCTTGCGTTTGTTTCCCAGCCCTAAATGGAGTTGAATCACATGCAGTTTCTGGTCCTACGAGCAAGAGTTTTTTTCTGGAAAAGAAAGTCACTATTGTGCTCCCTTTGCCATACACAGTGCAAATAGCACTCGCGTCTCTTCCCAGCAAGTGCAGTGTATTGGACTGAAGAGGAGCTACTGCTCTTGTCAGATTCCTAAGCAGAGTTGAACTAGATATGGCCCGTGTGTGTAGGAAGCACAGTTCTTTGTTCTGAGCAAGCTCACTGTTCGGACCCCATAGGAAACACAGTAGAATAGAAGAGTGCTCTTTTCTCAAAAGCAGAGTGTGTTGCTTGTAAGGCGAGCTAGTGTTTGTTTTGCAGTCCTAAATGGAGTTGAATCACATGCAGTTTCTGATCATACCAGTAAGAGTTGTTTTCTGGTAAGAAGAGTCACTATTGCCCTCCCATTGTCATACACAGGGCAAATAGCACTGGCGTCTGTTCCCAGCATGTACAGTGTATTGGACTGAACATGATCTACTGTTCTTGTCAGTTTCCTAAGCAGAGTTGAACTAGATATGGCCCGTGTGTGTAGGAAGCACAGTTCTTTTGTTCTGAGCTAGCTCACTCTTCTGGACTATAGAAACACAGTAGAGTAGAAGAGTGCTCTTTTCTCAAAAGCAGAGAGTGTTTCTTGTAAGATGAGCTTGCGTTTGTTTCCCAGTCCTAATTGGAGTTGAATCACATGCAGTTTCTGGTCCTACGAGCAAAGGATGTTTTCTGGTAAGGAAAGACACTATTGTGCTCCCTTTGCCATAAATAGTGC
>NW_026736826.1:0-58000 GCF_949786415.1 Peromyscus eremicus | reverse complement strand
GAAGAGTGCTCTTTTCACAAAAGCAGAGTGTTTTTCTTGGAAGGCGAGCTAGCGTTTGTTTCCCAGTCCTAAATGGAGTTGAGTCACATGCAGTTTGTGGTCCTATGAGCAAGACTTGTTTTCTGGTAAGAAGAGTCACTATTTTGCTCCCATTGCCATACACAGTACAAATAGCACACACGTCTGTTCCCAGCAAATACACTGTATTGGACTGAAGAGGAGCTACTCTTCTAGTCATTTTCCTAAGAGGAGTTGAACCAGATATGGCCCATGTGTGTAGGAAGCACAATTCTTTTGTTCTGAGCAAGCTCACTGTTCGGACCCCATAGGAAACACAGTAGAGTAGAAGAGTGCTCTTTTCACAAAAGCAGAATGTGTTTCTTGTAAGGCGAGCTAGCGTTTGTTTCCCAGTCCTAAATGGAGTTGAGTGACATGCAGTTTGTGGTCCTACCAGCAAGAGTTGTTTTCTAGTAAGGAAAGTCACTATTGTGCTCCCATTGCCATACTCAGTGCAAATAGCACTGGCGCCTGTTCCCAGCAAGTACAGTGTATTGGACTGAAGAGGAGCTACTGTTCTTGTCAGTTTTCTAAGCAGAGTTGAACTAGATATGGCCCGTGTGTGTAGGAAGCACAGTTCTTTGTTGTGAGCAAGCTCACTGTTCTGGCCCTATAGGAAACACAGTAGAGTAGAAGAGTGCTCTTTTCTCAAAAGCAGAGTGTGTTTCTTGTAAGGCGAGCTAGCGTTTGTTTCCCAGTCCTAAATGGAGTTGAATCACATGCAGTTTCTGGTCTATGAGCAAGAGTTGTTTTCTGGTAAGAAGAGTCAATATTGTGCTCCCATTGTCATACACAGGGCAAATAGCTCTGGCGTCGGTTACCAGCATGTACAGTGTATTGGACTGAAGAGAATCTACTGTTCTTGTCAGTTTCCTAAGCAGAATTGATCTAGATATGGCTGTGTGTGTAGGAAGCACAGTTCTCTTGTTCTGATCAAGCTCACTGTTCTGGCCCTATTGGAAACACATTAGAGTAGAAGAGTGCTCTTTTCTCAAAAGCAGAGTGTGTTACTTGGAAGGCGAGCTAGCGTTTTTTTCCCAGTCCTAAATGGAGTTGAGTAACATTCAGTTTCTGGTCCTACGAGCAAGAGTTGTTTTCTAGTAAGGAAAGTCACTATTGCGCTCCCATTGCCATACGTAGTGCAAATAGCACTCGCGTCTGTTCCCAGCAAGTACAGTGTATTGGACTGAAGAAGAGCTACTGTTCTTGTCAGTTTCCTAAGCAGAGTTGAACTAGATGTGGCCCGTGTTTGTAGGAAGCACAGTTCTTTTGTTCTGAGCAAGCTCATTGTTCGGACCCCATAGGAAACACAGTAGAGTAGAAGAGTGCTCTTTTCTCAAAAGCAGAGTGTGTTTCTTGTAAGGCGAGCTAGGATTTGTTTCCCAGTCCTAAATGGAGTTGAATCACATACAGTTTCTGGTCCTATGAGCAAGAGTTGTTTTCTGGTAAGAAGAGTCACTATTGTGCTCACATTGTCATACACAGGGCAAATAGCACTGGCGTCGGTTCCCAGCAAGTACAGTGTATTGGACTGAAGAGGATCTACTGTTCTTGTCAGTTTCCTAAGCAGAATTGAACTAGATATGCCCCGTGTGTGTAGGAAACACAGTTCTTTTGTTCTGAGCAAGCTGACTGTTCGGACCCCATAGGAAACACAGTAGAGTAGAAGAGTGCTCTTTTCTCAAAAGCAGAGTGTGTTTCTTGTAAGGCGAGCAAGCATTTGTTTCCCAGTCCTAAATGGAGTTGAATCACATGCAGTTTCTGGTCCTACGAGCAAGAGTTGTTTTCTAGTAAGAAGAGACACTAGTGTGCTCCCATTGCCATTCACAGTACAAATAGCACTCACGTCTGTTCGCAGCATGTACAGTGTATTGGACTGAAAAGGATCTACTGTTCTTGTCAGTTTCCTAAGCAGAATTGAACTAGATATGGCTGTGTGTGTAGGAAGCACAGTTCTTTTGTTCTGAACAAGCTCACTGTTTTGGCCCTATAGCAAACACAGTAGAGTAGAAGAGCGCTCTTTTCTCAAAAGCAGAGTGTGTTTCTTGTAAGGTGAGCTAGCGTTTTTTTCCAGTACTAAATGGAGTTGAATCACATGCAGTTTTTGGTCCTACGAACAAGAGTTGTTTTCTGGTAAGGAAAGTCACTATTGCGCTCCCACTGCCATACACAGTGCAAATAGCACTCGCGTCTGTTCCCACCAAGTACAGGGTATTGGACTGAAGAGGAGCTACTATTCTTGTCAGTTTCCTAAGCAGAGTTGAAATAGATATGGCCCGTGTGTGTAGGAAGCACAGTTCTTTTCTTCTGAGCAAGCTCACTGTTCGGAACCCATAGGAAACACAGTAGAGTAGAAGAGTGGTCTATTCTCAAAAGCAGAGTGTGTTTCTTGTAAGGCCAGCTAGTGTTTGTTTCCCAGTAAGAAATGGAGTTGAATCCCATGCAGTTTCTGGTCCTACGAGCAAGAGTTGTTTTCTGGTAAGAAGAGTCACTATTGAGCTCCCATTGACATACACAGTGCAAATAGCACTCGCGTCTGTTCCCAGCAAGTACAGTGTATTGGACTGAAGAGAAGCTACTGTTCTTGTCAGTTTACTAAGCAGAGTTGAAGTAGATTTGTCCCGTGTGTGTAGGAAGCACAGTTCTTTTGTTCTGAGCTAGCTCACTGTTCGGACCCCATAGGAAACACAGTAGAGTAGAAGAGTGCTCTTTTCTCAAAAGCAGAGTGTGTTTCTTGTAATTGAGCTAGCGTTTGTTTCCCAGTCCTAAATGGAGTTGAGTCACATGCAGTTTCTGGTCCTACGAGCAAGAGTTGTTTTCTGGTAAGAAGAGTCACTATTGCGCTCCAATTGTCATACACAGTGCAAATAGCACTAGAGTCTATTCCCAGCAAGTACAGTGTATTGGAATGAAGAGGATCTACCATTCTTGTCAGTTTCCTAAGCAGAGTTGAACTAGATATGGCCCGTGTGTGTAGGATGCACAGTTCTTTTGTTCTGTCCAAGCTCACTGTTCGGACCCCATAGGAAACACAGTAGAGTAGAAGAGTGCTCTTTTCTCAAAAGCAGAGTGTGTTTCTTGTAAGGCGAGCTAGCGTTTGTTTCCCAGTCCTAAATGGAGTTGAATCACATGCAGTTTCTGGTCCTACGAGCAAGAGTTGTTTTCTGGTAAGAAAAGACACTAGTGTGCTCCCATTGCCATACACAGTACAAATAGCACTCGCGTCTGTTCACAGCATGTACAGTGTATTGGACTGAAAAGGATCTACTGTTCTTGTCAGTTTCCTAAGCAGAATTGAACTAGATATGGCCGTGTATGTAGGAAGCACAGTTCTTTTGTTCTGAGCAAGCTTTCTGTTCTGTCCCTATAGGAAACACAGAAGAGTAGAAGAGTGCTCTTTTCTCAAAAGCAGAGTGTGTTTCTTTTAAGGCGAGATAGCGTTTGATTCCCAGTCCTAAATGGAGTTGAATCATATGCAGTTTTTGGTCCTATGTGCAAGATTTGTTTTCTGGTAAGGAAAGTCACTATTGTGCTCCCTTTGCCATACACAGTGCAAGTAGCACTCCAGTCTGTTCCCAGCAAGTACAGTGTATTGGAATGAAGAGGATCTACTGTTCTTGACAGTTTCCTAAGCAGAGTTGAACTAGATATGGCCCGTGAGTGTAAGAAGTACAGTTCTTTTTTAATGAGCAAGCTCACTGTTCAGACCACATAGGAAACACAGTAGAGTAGAAGAGTGCTCTTTTCTCAAAAGCAGAGTGTGTTTCTTATAATCGAGGTAGCGTTTGTTTCCCAGTCCTAAATGGAGTTGAGTCACATGCAGTTTCTGGTCCTACGAGCAAGAGTTGTTTTCTGGTAAGAAGAGTCACTATTGTGCTCCCATTGTCATACCCAGTGCAAATAGCACTCGCGTCTGTTCCCAGCAATACAGTGTATTGGACTGAAGAGGAGCTACTGTTCTTGTCAGTTTCCTAAGCAGAGTTGAACTAGATATGGCTGTGTGTGTAGGAAGCACAGTTCTTTTGTTCTGAGCAAGCTCACTGTTCAGTGCCATAGGAAACACAGTAGAGTAGAAGAGTGCTCTTTTCTCAAAAGCAGAGTGTGTTTCTTGTAAGGCGAGCTAGCGTTTTTTTCCCAGTCCGAAATGGAGTTGAATCAAATGGAGTTTTTTGTCCTATGAGCAGGAGTTGTTTTCTGGTAAGAAGAGTCACTATTTCGCTCCCATTGCCATACACAATGCAAATAGCACTGGTGTCCATTCCCAGCATGTACAGTGTATTGGACTGAAGAGGATCTACTGTTCTTGTCAGTTTCCTAAATAGAATTGAACTAGATATGGCCCGTGTGTGTAGGAAGCACAGTTCTTTTGTTCTGAGCATGCTCACTGTTCTGGCCCTATAGGAAACCCAGTAGAGTAGAAGAGTGCTCTTTTCTCAAAAGCAGAGTGTGTTCCTTGTAAGGCGAGCTAGTGTTTGTTTCCCAGTCCTAAATGGAGTTCAATCACATGCAGTTTCTGGTCCTACGAGCAAGTGTTGTTTTCTGGTAAGAAGAGTCACTTTTGCGCTCCCATTGTCATACACAGGGCAAATAGTACTGGCATCTGTTCCCAGCACGTACAGTGTATTGGACGGAAGAGGATCTACTGTTTTTGTCAGTTTCCTAAGCAGAATTGAACTAGATATGTCCATCTGTGTAGGAAGCACAGTTCTTTTGTTCTGAGCAAGCTCTCTGTTGTGGCCATATATGAAACACAGTAGAGTAGTAGAGTGCTCTTTTCTCAAAAGCAGAGTGTGTTTCTTGTAAGGCGAGCTAGCGTTTGTTTCCCAGTCCTAAATGGAGTTGAATCATATGCAATTTCTGGTCCTACGAGCAAGAGATATTTTCTGTTAAGGAAAGTCACCATTGCGCTCCTATTGCCACACACAGTGCAAATAGCACTCATGTCTGTTCCCAGCAGGTACAGTGTATTGGACTGAAGAGGAGCTCCTTGTCAGTTTCCTAAGCAGAGTTTAACTAGATATGGCCCGTGTGTGTAGGAAGCACAGTTCTTTTGTTCTGAGCAAGCTCACTGTTCTGGGCCTAAAGGAAACACAGTAGAGTAGAAGAGTGCTCTTTTCTCAAAGCAGAGTGTGTTTCTTGTATGGCGAGATAGCGTTTGTTCCCCAGTCCTAAATGGAGTTGAATCACATGCAGTTTCTGGTCCTACAAGCAAGAGTTGTTTTCTCGTAAGGAAAGTCACTATTGCGCTCCCATTGCCATACACAGTGCAAATAGCACTCGTGTCTGTTCCCAGCAATTACAGTGTATTTGACTGAAGTGGAGCTACTGTCCTTGTCAGTTTCCTAAGCAGAGTTCAACTAGATATTGCCCGTGGGTGTAGGAAGCACAGTTCTTTTGTTCTGAGCAAGCTCACTGTTCGGACCCCACTAGGAAAACCAGTAGAGTAGAAGAGTGCCCTTTTCTGAAAAGCAGAGTGTGTTTCTTTTAAGGCGAGCTAGCGTTTGTTTCCCAGTCATAATGGAGTTAAATCACATGCAGTTTCTGCTCCTACGAGCAAGAGTTGTTTTCTGGTAAGAAGAGTCACTATTGCCCTCCCATTGCCTTACACAGTACAAATAGCACTCGCGTCTGTTCCCAGAATGTACGGTGTATTGGACTGAAGAGGAGCCACTGTTCTTGTCAGTTTCCTAAGCAGAGTTGAACTAGGTATGGCCCGTGTGTGTAGGAATCACAGTTCTTTTGTTCTGAGCAAGCTGACTGTTCGGACCACATAGAAAACACAGTAGAGTAGAAGAGTGCTCTTTTCTCAAAAGCAGAGTGTGTTGCTTGTAAGGCGAGCTAGCGTTTGTTTCCCATTCCTAAATGGGAGTTGAATCACATGCATTTACTGGTCCTACGAGCAAGAGTTGTTTTCTGGTAAGGAAAGTCACTATTGTGCTCCCATTTCCATACACAGTGCAAATAGCACTCGCATCTGTTCCCAGCAAGTACAGTGTATTGCACTGAAGCAGAGCTACTGTTCTTGTCAGTTTCCTAAGCAGAGTTGAGCTCACTGTTCGGACCACATAGGAAACACAGAAGAGTAGAAGAGTGCTCTTTTCTCAAAAGCAGAGTGTGTTTCTTGTAAGGCGAGCTAGCGTTTGTTTCCCAGTCCTAAATGGAATTGAATCACATGCAGTTTTTGGTCTTATGAAAAGAGTTGTCTTCTGGTAAGGAAAGTCATTATGGCGCTCGCATTGCCATACACAGTGCAAATAGCACTGGCGTCTGTTCCCAGCAAGTACAGTGTATTGGACTGAAGAGGAGCTACTGTTCTTGTCATTTTCCTAAGCAGAGTTGAACTAGATATTGCCCCTGTGTGTAGGAAGCACTGTTCTTTTGTTCTGAGCAAGCTCACTGTTCAGACCCCATAGGAAACACAGTAGAGTAGAAGAGTGCTCTTTTCTCAAAAGCAGAGTGTGTTTCTTGTAAAGCGAGCTAGCATTTGTTTCCCAGTCCTAAATGGAGTTGAATCACATGCAGTTTCTTGTCCTAAGAGCAAGAGTTGTTTTCTGGTAAGAAGAGTCACTATTGTGCTCCCATTGTCATTCACAGGGCAAATAACACTGGCATCTGTTCCCAGCATGTACACTGTATTGGACTGAAGAGGATCTACTGTTCTTTTCAGTTTCCTAAGCATAATTGAACTAGATATGGCCATATTTGTATGAAGCACAGTTCTTTTCTCTGAACAAGCTCACTGTTCTGGCCCTATAAGAAACACAGTAGAGTAGATGAGTGCTCTTTTCTCAAAAGCAGAGTGTGTTTCTTGTAAGGCAAGCTAGCGTTTGTTTCCCAGTCCTAAATGGAGTTGAATCACATCCAGTTTTTGGTCCTACGAGCAAGAGTTGTTTTCTGGTAAGGAAAGTCACTATTGCACTCCCATTGCCATACACAGTGCAAATAGCACTCGCGTCTGTTCCCAGCAAGTAGAGTGTATCAGACTGAAGAGGAGCTACTCTTCTTGACAGTTTCCTAAGCAGAGTTGAACTAGATATGGCCAGTGTGTGTAGGAAGCACATTTCTTTTTTTCTGAGCAAGCTCAATGTTCGGACACCATATGAACCACAGTAGAATAGAAGACTGCTCTTTTCTCAAAAGCAGAGTGTGTTTCTTGTAAGGCGAGCTAGCATTTGTTTCCCAGTCAGAAATGGAGTTGAATCACATGCAGTTTTTGGTCCTACGAGCAAGAGTTGTTTTCTGGTAAGGAAAGTCACTATTGTGCTCCCTTTGCCATACACAGTGCAAATAGCACTCGCGTCTGTTCCCAGCAATTACAGTGTATTGGACTGAAGAGGAGCTACTGTTCTTGTCAGTTTCCTAAGCAGAGTTGAACTAGATATTGCCCCTGTGTGTAGGAAGCACAGTTCTTTTGTTCTGAGCAAGCTCACTGTTCAGACCCCATAGGAAACACAGTAGAGTAGAAGAGTGCTCTTTTCTCAAAAGCATAGTGTGTTTCCTGAAAGGCGAGCTAGCGTTTGTTTCCCAGTCCTAAATGGACTTGAATCACATGCAGTTTTGGTCTTACACGCAAGAGTTGCCTTCAAGTAAGGAAAGACACTATTGCGCTCCCATTGCCATACACAGTGCAAATAGCACTCGCATATGTTCCCAGCAAGTACAGTGTATTGGACTGAAGAGGAGCTACTGTTCTTTTAAGTTTCCTAAGCAGAGTTGAACTAGATATGGACCGTGTGTGTAGGAAGCACATTTCTTTTGTTCTGAGCAAGCTCTCTGTTTTGGCCCTACAGGAAACACAGTAGAGTAAAAGAGTGCTCTTTTCTCAAAAGCAGAGTGTGTTTCTTGTAAGGAGAGCTAGTGTTTGGTTCCCAGTCCTAAATGGAGTTGAATCACATGCAGTTTCTGGTCCTACGAGCAAGAGTTGTTTTCTGGTAAGAAGAGTCACTATTGCGCTCCCATATTCATACACAGTGCAAATAGCACTGGCTTCTGTTCCCAGCAAGTACAGTGTATTGGACTGAAGAGGAGCTACTGTTCTTGTCAGTTTCCTAATCAGAGTAGAACTAGATATGGTCCGTATGTGTAGGAAGCACAGGTCTTTTGTTCTGAGCAAGCTAACTTTTCGGATCCCATAGGAAACACAGTAGAGTAGAAGAGTGCTCTTTTCTCAAAAGCAGAGTGTGTTTCTTGTAAGGCAAGCTAGCGTTTTTTTCCCAGTCCTAAGAGGAGTTGAACCATATGCAATTTCTGGTCCTAAGAGCAAGAGATGTTTTCTGGTAAGAAGAGGCACTAATGTGCTCCCATTGCTGTACACAGTTTAAATAGCACTCGCGTCTCTTCCCAGCAAGCACAGTGTATCAGACTGAAGAGGAGCTACTGTTCTTGACAGTTTCCTAAGCAGAGTTGAACTAGATATGGCCCGTGTGTGTAGGAAGCACAGTACTTTTGTTCTGAGCAAGCTCACTGTTCTGGCCCTATATTAAATACAGTAGAGTAGAAAAGTGCTCTTTTCTCAAAAGCAGAGTGTGTTTCTTGAAAGGTGAGCTAGCGTTTGTTTCCCAGTCCTAAATGGAGTTGAAATACACATGCATTTTCTGGTCCTAAGAGCAAGAGTTGTTTTCTGGTAAGAAGAGTCCATTTTGCGTTCCATTTGCCATACACAGTGCAAATAGCACTCGCGTGTGTTCCCAGCAAGTACAGCGTATTGGACTGAAGAGAGGCTACTGTTCTTTTCAGTTTCCTAACCAGAATTGAACTAGATATGGCCCGTGTGTGTAGGAAGCACAGTTCTTTTGTTCTGAGCAAGCTCAAAGTTCTGGCCCTATAGGAAACACAGTAGAGTAGAAGAGTGCTCTTTTCTCAAAAGAAGAGTGTGTTTCTTGTTAGGCTAGCTAGCGTTTGTTTCCCAGTACTAAATGGAGGTGAATCAAATGCAGTATTTGTTCATACGAGCAAGAGTTGTTTTCTGGTAAGAAGAGTCACTATTGCGCTCCCATTGCCATACACAGTGCAAATAGCACTCGGGTCTGTTCCCAGCAAGTACAGTGTATTGGACAGAAGAGGAGCTACTGTTCTTGTCAGTTTCCTAAGCAGAGTTGACCTATATATGGCCCCTGTGTGTAGGAAGCACAGTTCTTTTGTTCTGAGCAAGCTCACTGTTCGGACCACATAGGAAACCCAGTAGAGTAGAAGAGTGCTCTTTTCTCAAAAGCAGAGTGTGTTTCTTGTAAGGCGAGCTAGCGTTTGTTTCCCAGTCCTAAATGGAGTTGAATCACATCCAGTTTTTGGTCCTACGAGCAAGAGTTGTTTTCTGGTAAGGAAAGTCACTATTGCACTCCCATTGCCATACACAGTGCAAATAGCACACGCGTCTGTTCCCAGCAAGTACAGTGTATCAGACTGAAGAGGAGCTACTGTTCTTATCAGTTTCCTAAGCAGAGTTGAACTAGATATGGCCAGTGTGTGTAGGAAGCACAGTTCTTTTGTTCTGAGCAAGCTCAATGTTCGGACCCCATATGAACCACAGTAGAATAGAAGACTGCTCTTTTCTCAAAAGCAGAGTGTGTTTCTTGTAAGGCGAGCTAGCATTTGTTTCCCAGTCAGAAATGGAGTTGAATCACATGCAGTTTTTGGTCCTACGAGCAAGAGTTGTTTTCTGGTAAGGAAAGTCACTATTGTGCTCCCTTTGCCATACACAGTGCAAATAGCACTCGCGTCTGTTCCCAGCAGCACAGGGTATTGGACTGAAGAGGAGCAACTGTTCTTGTCAGTTTCCTAAGCAGAGTTGAACTAGATATTGCCCCTGTGTGTAGGAAGCACAGTTCTTTTGTTCTGAGCAAGCTCACTGTTCAGACCCCATAGGAAACACAGTAGAGTAGAGGAGTGCTCTTTTCTCAAAAGCAGAGTGTGTTTCTTGTAAGGCGAGCTAGCATTTGTTTTCCAGTCAGAAATGGAGTTGAATCACATGCAGTTTTTGGTCCTACGAGCAAGAGTTGTTTTCTGGTAAGGAAAGTCACTATTGTGCTCCCATTTCCATACACAGTGCAAATAGCACTCGCATCTGTTCCCAGCAAGTACAGTGTATTGCACTGAAGCAGAGCTACTGTTCTTGTCAGTTTCCTAAGCAGAGTTGAACTAGATATGGCCCCTGTGTGTAGAAGCACATTTCTTTTATTCTGAGCAAGCTCACTGTTCGGACCACATAGGAAACACAGAAGAGTAGAAGAGTGCTCTTTTCTCAAAAGCAGAGTGTGTTTCTTGTAAGGCGAGCTAGCGTTTGTTTCCCAGTCCTAAATGGAGTTGAATCACATGCAGTTTTTGGTCCTATGAGCAAGAGTTGTTTTCTGGTAAGGAAAGTCATTATGGCGCTCGCATTGTCATACACAGTGCAAATAGCACTGGCGTCTGTTCCCAGCAAGTACAGTGTATTGGACTGAAGAGGAGCTACTGTTCTTGTCAGTTTCCTAAGCAGAGTTGAACTAGATATTGCCCCTCTGTGTAGGAAGCACTGTTCTTTTGTTCTGAGCAAGCTCACTGTTCAGACCCCATAGGAAACACAGTAGAGTAGAAGAGTGCTCTTTTCTCAAAAGCAGAGTGTGTTTCTTGTAAAGCGAGCTAGCATTTGTTTCCCAGTCCTAAATGGAGTTGAATCACATGCAGTTTCTTGTCCTAAGAGCAAGAGTTGTTTTCTGGTAAGAAGAGTCACTATTGTGCTCCCATTGTCATTCACAGGGCAAATAACACTGGCATCTGTTCCCAGCATGTACACTGTATTGGACTGAAGAGGATCTACTGTTCTTTTCAGTTTCCTAAGCATAATTGAACTAGATATGGCCATATTTGTATGAAGCACAGTTCTTTTCTCTGAACAAGCTCACTGTTCTGGCCCTATAAGAAACACAGTAGAGTAGAAGAGTGCTCTTTTCTCAAAAGCAGAGTGTGTTTCTTGTAAGGCAAGCTAGCGTTTGTTTCCCAGTCCTAAATGGAGTTGAATCACATCCAGTTTTTGGTCCTACGAGCAAGAGTTGTTTTCTGGTAAGGAAAGTCACTATTGCACTCCCATTGCCATACACAGTGCAAATAGCACTCGCGTCTGTTCCCAGCAAGTACAGTGTATCAGACTGAAGAGGAGCTACTGTTCTTGACAGTTTCCTAAGCAGAGTTGAACTAGATATGGCCCGTGTGTGTAGGAAGCACAGTACTTTTGTTCTGAGCAAGCTCACTGTTCTGGCCCTATATTAAATACAGTAGAGTAGAAAAGTGCTCTTTTCTCAAAAGCAGAGTGTGTTTCTTGAAAGGTGAGCTAGCGTTTGTTTCCCACTCCTAAATGGAGTTGAAATACACATGCATTTTCTGGTCCTACGAGCAAGAGTTGTTTTCTGGTAAGAAGAGTCCATTTTGCGTTCCATTTGCCATACCCAGTGCAAATAGCACTCGCGTCTGTTCCCAGCAAGTACAGCGTATAGGACTGAAGAGAGGCTACTGTTCTTTTCAGTTTCCTAACCAGAATTGAACTAGATATGGCCCGTGTGTGTAGGAAGCACAGTTCTTTTGTTCTGAGCAAGCTCAAAGTTCTGGCCCTATAGGAAACACAGTAGAGTAGAAGAGTGCTCTTTTCTCAAAAGCAGAGTGTGTTTCTTGTTAGGCTAGCTAGCGTTTGTTTCCCAGTACTAAATGGAGGTGAATCAAATGCAGTATTTGTTCATACGAGCAAGAGTTGTTTTCTGGTAAGAAGAGTCACTATTGCGCTCCCATTGCCATACACAGTGCAAATAGCACTCGCGTCTGTTCCCAGCAAGTACAGTGTATTGGACAGAAGAGGAGCTACTGTTCTTGTCAGTTTCCTAAGCAGAGTTGACCTATATATGGCCCCTGTGTGTAGGAAGCACAGTTCTTTTGTTCTGAGCAAGCTCACTGTTCGGACCACATAGGAAACACAGTAGAGTAGAAGAGTGCTCTTTTCTCAAAAGCAGAGTGTGTTTCTTGTAAGGCGAGCTAGCGTTTGTTTCCCAGTCCTAAATGGAGTTGAATCACATCCAGTTTTTGGTCCTACGAGCAAGAGTTGTTTTCTGGTAAGGAAAGTCACTATTGCACTCCCATTGCCATACACAGTGCAAATAGCACACGCGTCTGTTCCCAGCAAGTACAGTGTATCAGACTGAAGAGGAGCTACTGTTCTTATCAGTTTCCTAAGCAGAGTTGAAATAGATATGGCCAGTGTGTGTAGGAAGCACAGTTCTTTTGTTCTGAGCAAGCTCAATGTTCGGACCCCATATGAACCACAGTAGAATAGAAGACTGCTCTTTTCTCAAAAGCAGAGTGTGTTTCTTGTAAGGCGAGCTAGCATTTGTTTCCCAGTCAGAAATGGAGTTGAATCACATGCAGTTTTTGGTCCTACGAGCAAGAGTTGTTTTCTGGTAAGGAAAGTCACTATTGTGCTCCCTTTGCCATACACAGTGCAAATAGCACTCGCGTCTGTTCCCAGCATCACAGGGTATTGGACTGAAGAGGAGCAACTGTTCTTGTCAGTTTCCTAAGCAGAGTTGAACTAGATATTGCCCCTGTGTGTAGGAAGCACAGTTCTTTTGTTCTGAGCAAGCTCACTGTTCAGACCCCATAGGAAACACAGTAGAGTAGAGGAGTGCTCTTTTCTCAAAAGCAGAGTGTGTTTCTTGTAAGGAGAGCTAGTGTTTGGTTCCCAGTCCTAAATGGAGTTGAATCACATGCAGTTTCTGGTCCTACGAGCAAGAGTTGTTTTCTGGTAAGAAGAGTCACTATTGCGCTCCCATATTCATACACAGTGCAAATAGCACTGGTGTCTGTTCCCAGCAAGTACAGTGTATTGGACTGAAGAGGAGCTACTGTTCTTGTCAGTTTCCTAAGCAGAGTAGAACTAGATATGGTCCGTATGTGTAGGAAGCACAGTTCTTTTGTTCTGAGCAAGCTAACTTTTTGGATCCCATTGGAAACACAGTAGAGTAGAAGAGTGCTCTTTTCTCAAAAGCAGAGTGTGTTTCTTGTAAGGCGAGCTAGCGTTTTTTTCCCAGTCCTAAGTGGAGTTGAATCATATGCAATTTCTGGTCCTAAGAGCAAGAGATGTTTTCTGGTAAGAAGAGGCACTACTGTGCTCCCATTGCTGTACACAGTTTAAATAGCACTCGCGTCTCTTCCCAGCAAGTACAGTGTATCAGACTGAAGAGGAGCTACTGTTCTTGACAGTTTCCTAAGCAGAGTTGAACTAGATATGGCCCGTGTGTGTAGGAAGCACAGTACTTTTGTTCTGAGCAAGCTCACTGTTCTGGCCCTATAGTAAATACAGTAGAGTAGAAAAGTGCTCTTTTCTCAAAAGCAGAGTGTGTTTCTTGAAAGGTGAGCTAGCGTTTGTTTCCCACTCCTAAATGGAGTTGAAATACACATGCATTTTCTGGTCCTAAGAGCAAGAGTTGTTTTCTGGTAAGAAGAGTCCATTTTGCGTTCCATTTGCCATACACAGTGCAAATAGCACTCGCGTCTGTTCCCAGCAAGTACAGCGTATTGGACTGAAGAGAGGCTACTGTTCTTTTCAGTTTCCTAACCAGAATTGAACTAGATATGGCCCGTGTGTGTAGGAAGCACAGTTCTTTTGTTCTGAGCAAGCTCAAAGTTCTGGCCCTATAGGAAACACAGTAGAGTAGAAGAGTGCTCTTTTCTCAAAAGCAGAGTGTGTTTCTTGTTAGGCTAGCTAGCGTTTGTTTCCCAGTCCTAAATGGAGGTGAATCAAATGCAGTATTTGTTCATACGAGCAAGAGTTGTTTTCTGGTAAGAAGAGTCACTATTGTGCTCCCATTGCCATACACAGTGCAAATAGCACTCGCGTCTGTTCCCAGCAAGTACAGTGTATTGGACAGAAGAGGAGCTACTGTTCTTGTCAGTTTCCTAAACAGAGTTGACCTATATATGGCCCCTGTGTGTAGGAAGCACAGTTCTTTTGTTCTGAGCAAGCTCACTGTTCGGACCACATAGGAAACACAGTAGAGTAGAAGAGTGCTCTTTTCTCAAAAGCAGAGTGTGTTTCTTGTAAGGCGAGCTAGCGTTTGTTTCCCAGTCCTAAATGGAGTTGAATCACATCCAGTTTTTGGTCCTACGAGCAAGAGTTGTTTTCTGGTAAGGAAAGTCACTATTGCACTCCCATTGCCATACACAGTGCAAATAGCACACGCGTCTGTTCCCAGCAAGTACAGTGTATCAGACTGAAGAGGAGCTACTGTTCTTATCAGTTTCCTAAGCAGAGTTGAACTAGATATGGCCAGTGTGTGTAGGAAGCACAGTTCTTTTGTTCTGAGCAAGCTCAATGTTCGGACCCCATATGAACCACAGTAGAATAGAAGACTGCTCTTTTCTCAAAAGCAGAGTGTGTTTCTTGTAAGGCGAGCTAGCATTTGTTTCCCAGTCAGAAATGGAGTTGAATCACATGCAGTTTTTGGTCCTACGAGCAAGAGTTGTTTTCTGGTAAGGAAAGTCACTATTGTGCTCCCTTTGCCATACACAGTGCAAATAGCACTCGCGTCTGTTCCCAGCAGCACAGGGTATTGGACTGAAGAGGAGCTACTGTTCTTGTCAGTTTCCTAAGCAGAGTTGAACTAGATATTGCCCCTGTGTGTAGGAAGCACAGTTCTTTTGTTCTGAGCAAGCTCACTGTTCAGACCCCATAGGAAACACAGTAGAGTAGAGGAGTGCTCTTTTCTCAAAAGCAGAGTGTGTTTCTTGTAAGGAGAGCTAGTGTTTGGTTCCCAGTCCTAAATGGAGTTGAATCACATGCAGTTTCTGGTCCTACGAGCAAGAGTTGTTTTCTGGTAAGAAGAGTCACTATTGCGCTCCCATATTCATACACAGTGCAAATAGCCCTGGTGTCTGTTCCCAGCAAGTACAGTGTATTGGACTGAAGAGGAGCTACTGTTCTTGTCAGTTTCCTAACCAGAATTGAACTAGATATGGCCCGTGTGTGTAGGAAGCACAGTTCTTTTGTTCTGCGCAAGCTCAAAGTTCTGGCCCTATAGGAAACACAGTAGAGTAGAAGAGTGCTCTTTTCTCAAAAGCAGAGTGTGTTTCTTGTTAGGCTAGCTAGCGTTTGTTTCCCAGTACTAAATGGAGGTGAATCAAATGCAGTATTTGTTCATACGAGCAAGAGTTGTTTTCTGGTAAGAAGAGTCACTATTGCGCTCCCATTGCCATACACAGTGCAAATAGCACTCGCGTCTGTTCCCAGCAAGTACAGTGTATTGGACAGAAGAGGAGCTACTGTTCTTGTCAGTTTCCTAAGCAGAGTTGACCTATATATGGCCCCTGTGTGTAGGAAGCACAGTTCTTTTGTTCTGAGCAAGCTCACTGTTCGGACCACATAGGAAACACAGTAGAGTAGAAGAGTGCTCTTTTCTCAAAAGCAGAGTGTGTTTCTTGTAAGGCGAGCTAGCGTTTGTTTCCCAGTCCTAAATGGAGTTGAATCACATCCAGTTTTTGGTCCTACGAGCAAGAGTTGTTTTCTGGTAAGGAAAGTCACTATTGCACTCCCATTGCCATACACAGTGCAAATAGCACACGCGTCTGTTCCCAGCAAGTACAGTGTATCAGACTGAAGAGGAGCTACTGTTCTTATCAGTTTCCTAAGCAGAGTTGAACTAGATATGGCCAGTGTGTGTAGGAAGCACAGTTCTTTTGTTCTGAGCAAGCTCAATGTTCGGACCCCATATGAACCACAGTAGAATAGAAGACTGCTCTTTTCTCAAAAGCAGAGTGTGTTTCTTGTAAGGCGAGCTAGCATTTGTTTCCCAGTCAGAAATGGAGTTGAATCACATGCAGTTTTTGGTCCTACGAGCAAGAGTTGTTTTCTGGTAAGGAAAGTCACTATTGTGCTCCCTTTGCCATACACAGTGCAAATAGCACTCGCGTCTGTTCCCAGCATCACAGGGTATTGGACTGAAGAGGAGCAACTGTTCTTGTCAGTTTCCTAAGCAGAGTTGAACTAGATATTGCCCCTGTGTGTAGGAAGCACAGTTCTTTTGTTCTGAGCAAGCTCACTGTTCAGACCCCATAGGAAACACAGTAGAGTAGAGGAGTGCTCTTTTCTCAAAAGCAGAGTGTGTTTCTTGTAAGGAGAGCTAGTGTTTGGTTCCCAGTCCTAAATGGAGTTGAATCACATGCAGTTTCTGGTCCTACGAGCAAGAGTTGTTTTCTGGTAAGAAGAGTCACTATTGCGCTCCCATATTCATACACAGTGCAAATAGCACTGGTGTCTGTTCCCAGCAAGTACAGTGTATTGGACTGAAGAGGAGCTACTGTTCTTGTCAGTTTCCTAAGCAGAGTAGAACTAGATATGGTCCGTATGTGTAGGAAGCACAGTTCTTTTGTTCTGAGCAAGCTAACTTTTCGGATCCCATTGGAAACACAGTAGAGTAGAAGAGTGCTCTTTTCTCAAAAGCAGAGTGTGTTTCTTGTAAGGCGAGCTAGCGTTTTTTTCCCAGTCCTAAGTGGAGTTGAATCATATGCAATTTCTGGTCCTAAGAGCAAGAGATGTTTTCTGGTAAGAAGAGGCACTACTGTGCTCCCATTGCTGTACACAGTTTAAATAGCACTCGCGTCTCTTCCCAGCAAGTACAGTGTATCAGACTGAAGAGGAGCTACTGTTCTTGACAGTTTCCTAAGCAGAGTTGAACTAGATATGGCCCGTGTGTGTAGGAAGCACAGTACTTTTGTTCTGAGCAAGCTCACTGTTCTGGCCCTATAGTAAATACAGTAGAGTAGAAAAGTGCTCTTTTCTCAAAAGCAGAGTGTGTTTCTTGAAAGGTGAGCTAGCGTTTGTTTCCCACTCCTAAATGGAGTTGAAATACACATGCAGTTTCTGGTCCTACGAGCAAGAGTTGTTTTCTGGTAAGAAGAGTCCATTTTGCGTTCCATTTGCCATACACAGTGCAAATAGCACTCGCGTCTGTTCCCAGCAAGTACAGTGTATTGGACTGAAGAGAGGCTACTGTTCTTTTCAGTTTCCTAACCAGAATTGAACTAGATATGGCCCGTGTGTGTAGGAAGCACAGTTCTTTTGTTCTGAGCAAGCTCAAAGTTCTGGCCCTATAGGAAACACAGTAGAGTAGAAGAGTGCTCTTTTCTCAAAAGCAGAGTGTGTTTCTTGTAAGGCTAGCTAGCGTTTGTTTCCCAGTACTAAATGGAGGTGAATCAAATGCAGTATTTGGTCCTACGAGCAAGAGTTGTTTTCTGGTAAGAAGAGTCACTATTGTGCTCCCATTGCCATACACAGTGCAAATAGCACTCGCGTCTGTTCCCAGCAAGTACAGTGTATTGGACTGAAGCGGAGCTACTGTGCTTGTCAGTTTCCTAAGCAGAGTTGACCTATATATGGCCCCTGTGTGTAGGAAGCACAGTTCTTTTGTTCTGAGCAAGCTCACTGTTCGGACCACATAGGAAACACAGTAGAGTAGAAGAGTGCTCTTTTCTCAAAAGCAGAGTGTGTTTCTTGTAAGGCGAGCTAGCTTTTGTTTCCCAGTCCTAAATGGAGTTGAATCACATCCAGTTTTTGGTCCTACGAGCAAGAGTTGTTTTCTGGTAAGGAAAGTCACTATTGCACTCCCATTGCCATACACAGTGCAAATAGCACTCGCGTCTGTTCCCAGCAAGTACAGTGTATTGGACTGAAGAGGAGCTACTGTTCTTGTCAGTTTCCTAAGCAGAGTTGAACTAGATATGGCCAGTGTGTGTAGGAAGCACAGTTCTTTTGTTATGAGCAAGCTCAATGTTCGGACCCCTATTGAACCACAGTAGAATAGAAGACTGCTCTTTTCTCAAAAGCAGAGTGTGTTTCTTGTAAGGCGAGCTAGCATTTGTTTCCCAGTCAGAAATGGAGTTGAATCACATCCAGTTTTTGGTCTTACGAGCAAGAGTTGTTTTCTGGTAAGGAAAGTCACTATTGTGCTCCCATTTCCATACACAGTGCAAATAGCACTTGCGTCTGTTCCCAGCAAGTACAGTGTATTGCACTGAAGCAGAGCTACTGTTCTTGTCAGTTTCCTAAGCAGAGTTGAACTAGATATGGCCCCTGTGTGTAGGAAGCACATTTCTTTTATTCTGAGCAAGCTCACTGTTCGGACCACATAGGAAACACAGAAGAGTAGAAGAGTGCTCTTTTCTCAAAAGCAGAGTGTGTTTCTTGTAAGGCGAGCTAGCGTTTGTTTCCCAGTCCTAAATGGAGTTGAATCACATGCAGTTTTTGGTCCTATGAGCAAGAGTTGTTTTCTGGTAAGGAAAGTCATTATGGCGCTCGCATTGCCATACACAGTGCAAATAGCACTGGCGTCTGTTTCCAGCAAGTACAGTGTATTGGACTGAAGAGGAGCTACTGTTCTTGTCAGTTTCCTAAGCAGAGTTGAACTAGATATTGCCCCTGTGTGTAGGAAGCACTGTTCTTTTGTTCTGAGCAAGCTCACTGTTCAGACCCCATAGGAAACACAGTAGAGTAGAAGAGTGCTCTTTTCTCAAAAGCAGAGTGTGTTTCTTGTAAAGCGAGCTAGCATTTGTTTCCCAGTCCTAAATGGAGTTGAATCACATGCAGTTTCTTGTCCTAAGAGCAAGAGTGGTTTTCTGGTAAGAAGAGTCACTATTGTGCTCCCATTGTCATTCACAGGGCAAATAACACTGGCATCTGTTCCCAGCATGTACACTGTATTGGACTGAAGAGGATTTACTGTTCTTTTCAGTTTCCTAAGCATAATTGAACTAGATATGGCCATATTTGTATGAAGCACAGTTCTTTTCTCTGAACAAGCTCACTGTTCTGGCCCTATAAGAAACACAGTAGAGTAGAAGAGTGCTCTTTTCTCAAAAGCAGAGTGTGTTTCTTGTAAGGCAAGCAGCGTTTGTTTCCCAGTCCTAAATGGAGTTGAATCACATCCAGTTTTTGGTCCTACGAGCAAGAGTTGTTTTCTGGTAAGGAAAGTCACTATTGCACTCCCATTGCCATACACAGTGCAAATAGCACTCGCGTCTGTTCCCAGCAAGTACAGTGTATCAGACTGAAGAGGAGCTACTCTTCTTGACAGTTTCCTAAGCAGAGTTGAACTAGATATGGCCAGTGTGTGTAGGAAGCACAGTTCTTTTGTTCTGAGCAAGCTCAATGTTCGGACACCATATGAACCACAGTAGAATAGAAGACTGCTCTTTTCTCAAAAGCAGAGTGTGTTTCTTGTAAGGCGAGCTAGCATTTGTTTCCCAGTCAGAAATGGAGTTGAATCACATGCAGTTTTTGGTCCTACGAGCAACAGTTGTTTTCTGGTAAGGAAAGTCACTATTGTGCTCCCTTTGCCATACACAGTGCAAATAGCACTCGCGTCTGTTCCCAGCAGTACAGTGTATTGGACTGAAGAGGAGCTACTGTTCTTGTCAGTTTCCTAAGCAGAGTTGAACTAGATATTGCCCCTGTGTGTAGGAAGCACAGTTCTTTTGTTCTGAGCAAGCTCACTGTTCAGACCCCATAGGAAACACAGTAGAGTAGAAGAGTGCTCTTTTCTCAAAGCAGAGTGTGTTTCTTGTAAAGCGAGCTAACATTTGTTTCCCAGTCCTAAATGGAGTTGAATCACATGCAGTTTCTTGTCCTAAGAGCAAGAGTTGTTTTCTGGTAAGAAGAGTCACTATTGTGCTCCCATTGTCATTCATAGGGCAAATAACACTGGCTTCTGTTCCCAGCATGTACACTGTATTGGACGGAAGAGGATCTACTGTTCTTTTCAGTTTCCTAAGCATAATTGAACTAGATATGGCCGTATTTGTATGAAGCACAGTTCTTTTGTTCTGAACAAGCTCACTGTTCTGGCCCTATAGGAAACACAGTAGAGTAGAAGAGTGCTCTTTTCTCAAAAGCATAGTGTGTTTCCTGAAAGGCGAGCTAGTGTTTGTTTCCCAGTCCTAAATGGACTTGAATCACATGCAGTTTTGGTCTTACACGCAAGAGTTGCTTTCAAGTAAGGAAAGACACTATTGCGCTCCCATTGCCATACACAGTGCAAATAGCACTCGCATATGTTCCCAGCAAGTACAGTGTATTGGACTGAAGAGGAGCTACTGTTCTTTTAAGTTTCCTAAGCAGAGTTGAACTAGATATGGACCGTGTGTGTAGGAAGCACATTTCTTTTGTTCTGAGCAAGCTCTCTGTTTTGGCCCTACAGGAAACACAGTAGAGTAAAAGAGTGCTCTTTTCTCAAAAGCAGAGTGTGTTTCTTGTAAGGAGAGCTAGTGTTTGGTTCCCAGTCCTAAATGGAGTTGAATCACATGCAGTTTCTGGTCCTACGAGCAAGAGTTGTTTTCTGGTAAGAAGAGTCACTATTGCGCTCCCATATTCATACACAGTGCAAATAGCACTGGCGTCTGTTCCCAGCAAGTACAGTGTATTGGACTGAAGAGGAGCTACTGTTCTTGTCAGTTTCCTAATCAGAGTAGAACTAGATATGGTCCGTATGTGTAGGAAGCACAGTTCTTTTGTTCTGAGCAAGCTAACTTTTCGGATCCCATAGGAAACACAGTAGAGTAGAAGAGTGCTCTTTTCTCAAAAGCAGAGTGTGTTTCTTGTAAGGCGAGCTAGCGTTTTTTTCCCAGTCCTAAGTGGAGTTGAACCATATGCAATTTCTGGTCCTAAGAGCAAGAGATGTTTTCTGGTAAGAAGAGTCACTAATGTGCTCCCATTGCTGTACACAGTTTAAATAGCACTCGCGTCTCTTCCCAGCAAGTACAGTGTATCAGACTGAAGAGGAGCTACTGTTCTTGACAGTTTCCTAAGCAGAGTTGAACTAGATATGGCCCTTGTGTGTAAGAAGCACAGTACTTTTGTTCTGAGCAAGCTCACTGTTCTGGCCCTATAGTAAATACAGTAGAGTAGAAAAGTGCTCTTTTCTCAAAAGCAGAGTGTGTTTCTTGAAAGGTGAGCTAGCGTTTGTTTCCCACTCCTAAATGGAGTTGAAATACACATGCAGTTTCTGGTCCTACGAGCAAGAGTTGTTTTCTGGTAAGAAGAGTCCATTTTGCGTTCCATTTGCCATACACAGTGCAAATAGCACTCGCGTCTGTTCCCAGCAAGTACAGTGTATTGGACTGAAGAGAGGCTACTGTTCTTTTCAGTTTCCTAACCAGAATTGAACTAAATATGGCCCGTTTGTGTAGGAAGCACAGTTCTTTTGTTCTGAGCAAGCTCAAAGTTCTGGCCCTATAGGAAACACAGTAGAGTAGAAGAGTGCTCTTTTCTCAAAAGCAGAGTGTGTTTCTTGTAAGGCTAGCTAGCGTTTGTTTCCCAGTACTAAATGGAGGTGAATCAAATGCAGTATTTGGTCCTACGAGGAAGAGTTGTTTTCTGGTAAGAAGAGTCACTATTGTGCTCCCATTGCCATACACAGTGCAAATAGCACTCGCGTCTGTTCCCAGCAAGTACAGTGTATTGGACTGAAGCGGAGCTACTGTTCTTTTCAGTTTCCTAAGCAGAGTTGACCTATATATGGCCCCTGTGTGTAGGAAGCACAGTTCTTTTGTTCTGAGCAAGCTCACTGTTCGGACCACATAGGAAACACAGTAGAGTAGAAGAGTGCTCTTTTCTCAAAAGCAGAGTGTGTTTCTTGTAAGGCGAGCTAGCTTTTGTTTCCCAGTCCTAAATGGAGTTGAATCACATCCAGTTTTTGGTCCTACGAGCAAGAGTTGTTTTCTGGTAAGGAAAGTCACTATTGCACTCCCATTGCCATACACAGTGCAAATAGCACTCGCGTCTGTTCCCAGCAAGTACAGTGTATTGGACTGAAGAGGAGCTACTGTTCTTGTCAGTTTCCTAAGCAGAGTTGAACTAGATATGGCCAGTGTGTGTAGGAAGCACAGTTCTTTTGTTATGAGCAAGCTCAATGTTCGGACCCCTATTGAACCACAGTAGAATAGAAGACTGCTCTTTTCTCAAAAGCAGAGTGTGTTTCTTGTAAGGCGAGCTAGCATTTGTTTCCCAGTCAGAAATGGAGTTGAATCACATCCAGTTTTTGTTCCTACGAGCAAGAGTTGTTTTCTGGTAAGGAAAGTCACTATTGTGCTCCCATTTCCATACACAGTGCAAATAGCACTTGCGTCTGTTCCCAGCAAGTACAGTGTATTGCACTGAAGCAGAGCTACTGTTCTTGTCAGTTTCCTAAGCAGAGTTGAACTAGATATGGCCCCTGTGTGTAGGAAGCACATTTCTTTTATTCTGAGCAAGCTCACTGTTCGGACCACATAGGAAACACAGAAGAGTAGAAGAGTGCTCTTTTCTCAAAAGCAGAGTGTGTTTCTTGTAAGGCGAGCTAGCGTTTGTTTCCCAGTCCTAAATGGAGTTGAATCACATGCAGTTTTTGGTCCTATGAGCAAGAGTTGTTTTCTGGTAAGGAAAGTCATTATGGCGCTCGCATTGCCATACACAGTGCAAATAGCACTGGCGTCTGTTTCCAGCAAGTACAGTGTATTGGACTGAAGAGGAGCTACTGTTCTTGTCAGTTTCCTAAGCAGAGTTGAACTAGATATTGCCCCTGTGTGTAGGAAGCACTGTTCTTTTGTTCTGAGCAAGCTCACTGTTCAGACCCCATAGGAAACACAGTAGAGTAGAAGAGTGCTCTTTTCTCAAAAGCAGAGTGTGTTTCTTGTAAAGCGAGCTAGCATTTGTTTCCCAGTCCTAAATGGAGTTGAATCACATGCAGTTTCTTGTCCTAAGAGCAAGAGTGGTTTTCTGGTAAGAAGAGTCACTATTGTGCTCCCATTGTCATTCACAGGGCAAATAAAACTGGCATCTGTTCCCAGCATGTACACTGTATTGGACTGAAGAGGATTTACTGTTCTTTTCAGTTTCCTAAGCATAATTGAACTAGATATGGCCATATTTGTATGAAGCACAGTTCTTTTCTCTGAACAAGCTCACTGTTCTGGCCCTATAAGAAACACAGTAGAGTAGAAGAGTGCTCTTTTCTCAAAAGCAGAGTGTGTTTCTTGTAAGGCAAGCAGCGTTTGTTTCCCAGTCCTAAATGGAGTTGAATCACATCCAGTTTTTGGTCCTACGAGCAAGAGTTGTTTTCTGGTAAGGAAAGTCACTATTGCACTCCCATTGCCATACACAGTGCAAATAGCACTCGCGTCTGTTCCCAGCAAGTACAGTGTATCAGACTGAAGAGGAGCTACTGTTCTTGACAGTTTCCTAAGCAGAGTTGAACTAGATATGGCCAGTGTGTGTAGGAAGCACAGTTCTTTTGTTCTGAGCAAGCTCAATGTTCGGACACCATATGAACCACAGTAGAATAGAAGACTGCTCTTTTCTCAAAAGCAGAGTGTGTTTCTTGTAAGGCGAGCTAGCATTTGTTTCCCAGTCAGAAATGGAGTTGAATCACATGCAGTTTTTGGTCCTACGAGCAACAGTTGTTTTCTGGTAAGGAAAGTCACTATTGTGCTCCCTTTGCCATACACAGTGCAAATAGCACTCGCGTCTGTTCCCAGCAGTACAGTGTATTGGACTGAAGAGGAGCTACTGTTCTTGTCAGTTTCCTAAGCAGAGTTGAACTAGATATTGCCCCTGTGTGTAGGAAGCACAGTTCTTTTGTTCTGAGCAAGCTCACTGTTCAGACCCCATAGGAAACACAGTAGAGTAGAAGAGTGCTCTTTTCTCAAAGCAGAGTGTGTTTCTTGTAAAGCGAGCTAGCATTTGTTTCCCAGTCCTAAATGGAGTTGAATCACATGCAGTTTCTTGTCCTAAGAGCAAGAGTTGTTTTCTGGTAAGAAGAGTCACTATTGTGCTCCCATTGTCATTCATAGGGCAAATAACACTGGCGTCTGTTCCCAGCATGTACACTGTATTGGATGGAAGAGGATCTACTGTTCTTTTCAGTTTCCTAAGCATAATTGAACTAGATATGGCCGTATTTGTATGAAGCACAGTTCTTTTGTTCTGAACAAGCTCACTGTTCTGGCCCTATAGGAAACACAGTAGAGTAGAAGAGTGCTCTTTTCTCAAAAGCATAGTGTGTTTCCTGAAAGGCGAGCTAGCGTTTGTTTCCCAGTCCTAAATGGACTTGAATCACATGCAGTTTTGGTCTTAAACGCAAGAGTTGCTTTCAAGTAAGGAAAGACACTATTGCGCTCCCATTGCCATACACAGTGCAAATAGCACTCGCATATGTTCCCAGCAAGTACAGTGTATTGGACTGAAGAGGAGCTACTGTTCTTTTAAGTTTCCTAAGCAGAGTTGAACTAGATATGGACCGTGTGTGTAGGAAGCACATTTCTTTTGTTCTGAGCAAGCTCTCTGTTTTGGCCCTACAGGAAACACAGTAGAGTAAAAGAGTGCTCTTTTCTCAAAAGCAGAGTGTGTTTCTTGTAAGGAGAGCTAGTGTTTGGTTCCCAGTCCTAAATGGAGTTGAATCACATGCAGTTTCTGGTCCTACGAGCAAGAGTTGTTTTCTGGTAAGAAGAGTCACTATTGCGCTCCCATATTCATACACAGTGCAAATAGCACTGGCGTCTGTTCCCAGCAAGTACAGTGTATTGGACTGAAGAGGAGCTACTGTTCTTGTCAGTTTCCTAATCAGAGTAGAACTAGATATGGTCCGTATGTGTAGGAAGCACAGTTCTTTTGTTCTGAGCAAGCTAACTTTTCAGATCCCATAGGAAACACAGTAGAGTAGAAGAGTGCTCTTTTCTCAAAAGCAGAGTGTGTTTCTTGTAAGGCAAGCTAGCGTTTTTTTCCCAGTCCTAAGTGGAGTTGAACCATATGCAATTTCTGGTCCTAAGAGCAAGAGATGTTTTCTGGTAAGAAGAGTCACTAATGTGCTCCCATTGCTGTACACAGTTTAAATAGCACTCGCGTCTCTTCCCAGCAAGTACAGTGTATCAGACTGAAGAGGAGCTACTGTTCTTGACAGTTTCCTAAGCAGAGTTGAACTAGATATGGCCCTTGTGTGTAAGAAGCACAGTACTTTTGTTCTGAGCAAGCTCACTGTTCTGGCCCTATAGTAAATACAGTAGAGTAGAAAAGTGCTCTCTTCTCAAAAGCAGAGTGTGTTTCTTGAAAGGTGAGCTAGCGTTTGTTTCCCACTCCTAAATGGAGTTGAAATACACATGCAGTTTCTGGTCCTACGAACAAGAGTTGTTTTCTGGTAAGAAGAGTCCATTTTGCGTTCCATTTGCCATACACAGTGCAAATAGCACTCGCGTCTGTTCCCAGCAAGTACAGCGTATTGGACTGAAGAGAGGCTACTGTTCTTTTCAGTTTCCTAACCAGAATTGAACTAGATAAGGCCCGTGTGTGTAGGAAGCACAGTTCTTTTGTTCTGAGCAAGCTCAAAGTTCTGGCCCTATAGGAAACACAGTAGAGTAGAAGAGTGCTCTTTTCTCAAAAGCAGAGTGTGTTTCTTGTTAGGCTAGCTAGCGTTTGTTTCCCAGTACTAAATGGAGGTGAATCAAATGCAGTATTTGTTCATACGAGCAAGAGTTGTTTTCTGGTAAGAAGAGTCACTATTGCGCTCCAATTGCCATACACAGTGCAAATAGCACTCGCGTCTGTTCCCAGCAAGTACAGTGTATTGGACAGAAGAGGAGCTACTGTTCTTGTCAGTTTCCTAAGCAGAGTTGACCTATATATGGCCCCTGTGTGTAGGAAGCACAGTTCGTTTGTTCTGAGCAAGCTCACTGTTCGAACCACATAGGAAACACAGTAGAGTAGAAGAGTGCTCTTTTCTCAAAAGCAGAGTGTGTTTCTTGTAAGGCGAGCTAGCGTTTGTTTCCCAGTCCTAAATGGAGTTGAATCACATCGAGTTTTTGGTCCTTCGAGCAAGAGTTGTTTTCTGGTAAGGAAAGTCACTATTGCACTCCCATTGCCATACACAGTGCAAATAGCACACGCGTCTGTTCCCAGCAAGTACAGTGTATCAGACTGAAGAGGAGCTACTGTTCTTATCAGTTTCCTAAGCAGAGTTGAACTAGATATGGCCAGTGTGTGTAGGAAGCACAGTTCTTTTGTTCTGAGCAAGCTCAATGTTCGGACCAAATATGAACCACAGTAGAATAGAAGACTGCTCTTTTCTCAAAAGCAGAGTGTGTTTCTTGTAAGGCGAGCTAGCATTTGTTTCCCAGTCAGAAATGGAGTTGAATCACATGCAGTTTTTGGTCCTACGAGCAAGAGTTGTTTTCTGGTAAGGAAAGTCACTATTGTGCTCCCTTTGCCATACACAGTGCAAATAGCACTCGCGTCTGTTCCCAGCAGCACAGGGTATTGGACTGAAGAGGAGCTACTGTTCTTGTCAGTTTCCTAAGCAGAGTTGAACTAGATATTGCCCCTGTGTGTAGGAAGCACAGTTCTTTTGTTCTGAGCAAGCTCACTGTTCAGACCCCATAGGAAACACAGTAGAGTAGAGGAGTGCTCTTTTCTCAAAAGCAGAGTGTGTTTCTTGTAAGGAGAGCTAGTGTTTGTTTCCCAGTCCTAAATGGAGTTGAATCACATGCAGTTTCTGGTCCTACGAGCAAGAGTTGTTTTCTGGTAAGAAGAGTCACTATTGCGCTCCCATATTCATACACAATGCAAATAGCACTGGTGTCTGTTCCCAGCAAGTACAGTGTATTGGACTGAAGAGGAGCTACTGTTCTTGTCAGTTTCCTAAGCAGAGTAGAACTAGATATGGTCCGTGTGTGTAGGAAGCACAGTTCTTTTGTTCTGAGCAAGCTAACTTTTCGGATCCCATTGGAAACACAGTAGAGTAGAAGAGTGCTCTTTTCTCAAAAGCAGAGTGTGTTTCTTGTAAGGCGAGCTAGCGTTTTTTTTCCCAGTCCTAAGTGGAGTTGAATCATATGCAATTTCTGGTCCTAAGAGCAAGAGATGTTTTCTGGTAAGAAGAGTCACTACTGTGCTCCCATTGCTGTACACAGTTTAAATAGCACTCGCGTCTCTTCCCAGCAAGTACAGTGTATTGGACTGAAGAGGATTTACTGTTCTTGTCAGTTTCCTAAGCAGAGTTGAACTAGATATGGCCCGTGTGTGTAGGAAGCATAGTACTTTTGTTCTGAGCAAGCTCACTGTTCTGGCCCTATAGTAAATACAGTAGAGTAGAAAAGTGCTCTTTTCTCAAAAGCAGAGTGTGTTTCTTGAAAGGTGAGCTAGCGTTTGTTTCCCACTCCTAAATGGAGTTGAAATACACATGCAGTTTCTGGTCCTACGAGCAAGAGTTGTTTTCTGGTAAGAAGAGTCCATTTTGCGTTCCATTTGCCATACACAGTGCAAATAGCACTCGCGTCTGTTCCCAGCAAGTACAGTGTATTGGACTGAAGCGGAGCTACTGTTCTTGTCAGTTTCCTAACCAGAATTGAACTAGATATGGCCCGTGTGTGTAGGAAGCACAGTTCTTTTGTTCTGAGCAAGCTCAAAGTTCTGGCCCTATAGGAAACACAGTAGAGTAGAAGAGTGCTCTTTTCTCAAAAGCAGAGTGTGTTTCTTGTAAGGCGAGCTAGCTTTTGTTTCCCAGTCCTAAATGGAGTTGAATCACATCCAGTTTTTGGTCCTACGAGCAAGAGTTGTTTTCTGGTAAGGAAAGTCACTATTGCACTCCCATTGCCATACACAGTGCAAATAGCACTCGCTTCTGTTCCCAGCAAGTACAATGTATTGGACTGAAGAGGAGCTACTGTTCTTGTCAGTTTCCTAAGCAGAGTTGAACTAGATATGGCCAGTGTGTGTAGGAAGCACAGTTCTTTTATTATGAGCAAGCTCAATGTTCGGACCCCTAATGAACCACAGTAAAAGAGAAGACTGCTCTTTTCTCAAAAGCAGAGTGTGTTTCTTGTAAGGCGAGCTAGCATTTGTTTCCCTGTCAGAAATGGAGTTGAATCACATGTAGTTTTTGTTCCTACGAGCAAGAGTTGTTTTCTGGTAAGGAAAGTCACTATTGTGCTCCCATTTCCATACACAGTGCAAATAGCACTCGCATCTGTTCCCAGCAAGTACAGTGTATTGCACTGAAGCAGAGCTACTGTTCTTGTCAGTTTCCTAAGTAGAGTTGAACTAGATATGGCCCCTGTGTGTAGGAAGCACATTTCTTTTATTCTGAGCAAGCTCACTGTTCGGACCACATAGGAAACACAGAAGAGTAGAAGAGTGCTCTTTTCTCGAAAGCACAGTGTGTTTCTTGTAAGGCGAGCTAGCGTTTGTTTCCCAGTCCTAAATGGAGTTGAATCACATGCAGTTTTTGGTCCTATGAGCAAGACTTGTTTTCTGGTAAGGAAAGTCATTATGGCGCTCGCATTGCCATACACAGTGCAAATAGCACTGGCGTCTGTTCCCAGCAAGTACAGTGTATTGGACTGAAGAGGAGCTACCCTTCTTGTCAGTTTCCTAAGCAGAGTTGAACTAGATATTGCACCTGTGTGTAGGAAGCACTGTTCTTTTGTTCTGAGCAAGCTCACTGTTCAGACCCCATAGGAAACACAGTAGAGTAGAAGAGTGCTCTTTTCTCAAAAGCAGAGTGTGTTTCTTGTAAAGCGAGCTAGCATTTGTTTCCCAGTCCTAAATGGAGTTGAATCACATGCAGTTTCTTGTCCTAAGAGCAAGAGTTGTTTTCTGGTAAGAAGAGTCACTATTGTGCTCCCATTGTCATTCACAGGGCAAATAACACTGGCATCTGTTCCCAGCATGTACACTGTATTGGACTGAAGAGGATCTACTGTTCTTTTCAGTTTCCTAAGCATAATTGAACTAGATATGGCCATATTTGTATGAAGCACAGTTCTTTTCTCTGAACAAGCTCACTGTTCTGGCCCTATAAGAAACACAGTAGAGTAGAAGAGTGCTCTTTTCTCAAAAGCAGAGTGTGTTTCTTGTAAGGCAAGCTAGCGTTTGTTTCCCAGTCCTAAATGGAGTTGAATCACATCCAGTTTTTGGTCCTACGAGCAAGAGTTGTTTTCTGGTAAGGAAAGTCACTATTGCACTCCCATTGTCATACACAGTGCAAATAGCACTCGCGTCTGTTCCCAGCAAGTACAGTGTATCAGACTTAAGAGGAGCTACTGTTCTTGACAGTTTCCTAAGCAGAGTTGAACTAGATATGGCCAGTGTGTGTAGGAAGCACAGTTCTTTTGTTCTGAGCAAGCTCAATGTTCGGACACCATATGAACCACAGTAGAATAGAAGACTGCTCTTTTCTCAAAAGCAGAGTGTGCTTCTTGTAAGGCGAGCTAGCATTTGTTTCCCAGTCAGAAATGGAGTTGAATCACATGCAGTTTTTGGTCCTACGAGCAACAGTTGTTTTCTGGTAAGGAAAGTCACTATTGTGCTCCCTTTGCCATACACAGTGCAAATAGCACTCGCGTCTGTTCCCAGCAGTACAGTGTATTGGACTGAAGAGGAGCTACTGTTCTTGTCAGTTTCCTAAGCAGAGTTGAACTAGATATTGCCCCTGTGTGTAGGAAGCACAGTTCTTTTGTTCTGAGCAAGCTCACTGTTCAGACCCCATAGGAAACACAGTAGAGTAGAAGAGTGCTCTTTTCTCAAAAGCAGAGTGTGTTTCTTGTAAAGCGAGCTAGCATTTGTTTCCCAGTCCTAAATGGAGTTGAATCACATGCAGTTTCTTGTCCTAAGAGCAAGAGTTGTTTTCTGGTATGAAGAGTCACTATTGTGCTCCCATTGTCATTCATAGGGCAAATAACACTGGCGTCTGTTCCCAGCATGTACACTGTATTGGACGGAAGAGGATCTACTGTTCTTTTCAGTTTCCTAAGCATAATTGAACTAGATATGGCCGTATTTGTATGAAGCACAGTTCTTTTGTTCTGAACAAGCTTACTGTTCTGGCCCTATAGGAAACACAGTAGAGTAGAAGAGTGCTCTTTTCTCAAAAGCATAGTGTGTTTCCTGAAAGGCGAGCTAGCGTTTGTTTCCCAGTCCTAAATGGACTTGAATCACATGCAGTTTTGGTCTTACACCCAAGAGTTGCTTTCAAGTAAGGAAAGACACTATTGCGCTCCCATTGCCATACACAGTGCAAATAGCACTCGCATAAGTTCCCAGCAAGTACAGTGTATTGGACTGAAGAGGAGCTACTGTTCTTTTAAGTTTCCTAAGCAGAGTTGAACTAGATATGGACCGTGTGTGTAGGAAGCACATTTCTTTTGTTCTGAGCAAGCTCTCTGTTTTGGCCCTACAGGAAACACAGTAGAGTAAAAGAGTGCTCTTTTCTCAAAAGCAGAGTGTGTTTCTTGTAAGGAGAGCTAGTGTTTGGTTCCCAGTCCTAAATGGAGTTGAATCACATGCAGTTTCTGGTCCTACGAGCAAGAGTTGTTTTCTGGTAAGAAGAGTCACTATTGCGCTCCCATATTCATACACAGTGCAAATAGCACTGGCGTCTGTTCCCAGCAAGTACAGTGTATTGGACTGAAGAGGAGCTACTGTTCTTGTCAGTTTCCTAATCAGAGTAGAACTAGATATGGTCCGTATGTGTAGGAAGCACAGTTCTTTTGTTCTGAGCAAGCTAACTTTTCGGATCCCATTGGAAACACAGTAGAGTAGAAGAGTGCTCTTTTCTCAAAAGCAGAGTGTGTTTCTTGTAAGGCGAGCTAGCGTTTTTTTCCTAGTCCTAAGTGGAGTTGAATCATATGCAATTTCTGGTCCTAAGAGCAAGAGATGTTTTCTGGTAAGAAGAGTCACTACTGTGCTCCCATTGCTGTACACAGTTTAAATAGCACTCGCGTCTCTTCCCAGCAAGTACAGTGTATTGGACTGAAGAGGATTTACTGTTCTTGTCAGTTTCCTAAGCAGAGTTGAACTAGATATGGCCCGTGTGTGTAGGAAGCACAGTACTTTTGTTCTGAGCAAGCTCACTGTTCTGGCCCTATAGTAAATACAGTAGAGTAGAAAAGTGCTCTTTTCTCAAAAGCAGAGTGTGTTTCTTGAAAGGTGAGCTAGCGTTTGTTTCCCACTCCTAAATGGATTTGAAATACACATGCAGTTTCTGGTCCTACGAGCAAGAGTTGTTTTCTGGTAAGAAGAGTCCATTTTGGGTTCCATTTGCCATACCCAGTGCAAATAGCACTCGCGTCTGTTCCCAGCAAGTACAGTGTATTGGACTGAAGAGAGGCTACTGTTCTTTTCAGTTTCCTAACCAGAATTGAACTAGATATGGCCCGTGTGTGTAGGAAGCACAGTTCTTTTGTTCTGAGCAAGCTCAAAGTTCTGGCCCTATAGGAAACACAGTAGAGTAGAAGAGTGCTCTTTTCTCAAAAGCAGAGTGTGTTTCTTGTAAGGCTAGCTAGCGTTTGTTTCCCAGTACTAAATGGAGGTGAATCAAATGCAGTATTTGGTCCTACGAGCAAGAGTTGTTTTCTGGTAAGAAGAGTCACTATTGTGTTCCCATTGCCATACACAGTGCAAATAGCACTCGCGTCTGTTCCCAGCAAGTACAGTGTATTGGACTGAAGCGGAGCTACTGTTCTTGTCAGTTTCCTAAGCAGAGTTGACCTATATATGGCCCCTGTGTGTAGGAAGCACAGTTCTTTTGTTCTGAGCAAGCTCACTGTTCGGACCACATAGGAAACACAGTAGAGTAGAAGAGTGCTCTTTTCTCAAAAGCAGAGTGTGTTTCTTGTAAGGCGAGCTAGCTTTTGTTTCCCAGTCCTAAATGGAGTTGAATCACATCCAGTTTTTGGTCCTACGAGCAAGAGTTGTTTTCTGGTAAGGAAAGTCACTATTGCACTCCCATTGCCATACACAGTGCAAATAGCACTCGCGTCTGTTCCCAGCAAGTACAGTGTATTGGACTGAAGAGGAGCTACTGTTCTTGTCAGTTTCCTAAGCAGAGTTGAACTAGATATGGCCAGTGTGTGTAGGAAGCACAGTTCTTTTGTTATGAGCAAGCTCAATGTTCGGACCCCTAATGAACCACAGTAGAATAGAAGACTGCTCTTTTCTCAAAAGCAGAGTGTGTTTCTTGTAAGGCGAGCTAGCATTTGTTTCCCAGTCAGAAATGGAGTTGAATCAATTGCAGTTTTTGGTCCTACGAGCAAGAGTTGTTTTCTGGTAAGGAAAGTCATTATGGCGCTCGCATTGCCATACACAGTGCAAATAGCACTGGCGTCTGTTCCCAGCAAGTACAGTGTATTGGACTGAAGAGGAGCTACAGTTCTTGTCAGTTTCCTAAGCAGAGTTGAACTAGATATTGCCCCTGTGTGTAGGAAGCACTGTTCTTTTGTTCTGAGCAAGCTCACTGTTCAGACCCCATAGGAAACACAGTAGAGTAGAAGAGTGCTCTTTTCTCAAAAGCAGAGTGTGTTTCTTGTAAAGCGAGCTAGCATTTGTTTCCCAGTCCTAAATGGAGTTGAATCACATGCAGTTTCTTGTCCTAAGAGCAAGAGTTGTTTTCTGGTAAGAAGAGTCACTATTGTGCTCCCATTGTCATTCACAGGGCAAATAACACTGGCATCTGTTCCCAGCATGTACACTGTATTGGACTGAAGAGGATCTACTGTTCTTTTCAGTTTCTTAAGCATTATTGAACTAGATATGGCCATATTTGTATGAAGCACAGTTCTTTTCTCTGAACAAGCTCACTGTTCTTGCCCTATAAGAAACACAGTAGAGGAGAAGAGTGCTCTTTTCTCAAAAGCAGAGTGTGTTTCTTGTAAGGCGAGCTAGCGTTTTTTTCCCAGTCCTAAGTGGAGTTGAATCATATGCAATTTCTGGTCCAAAGAGCAAGAGATGTTTTCTGGTAAGAAGAGTCACTACTGTGCTCCCATTGCTGTACACAGTTTAAATAGCACTCGCGTCTCTTCCCAGCAAGTACAGTGTATTGGACTGAAGAGGATTTACTGTTCTTGTCAGTTTCCTAAGCAGAGTAGAACTAGATATGGCCCGTGTGTGTAGGAAGCACAGTACTTTTGTTCTGAGCAAGCTCACTGTTCTGGCCCTATAGTAAATACAGTAGAGTAGAAAAGTGCTCTTTTCTCAAAAGCAGAGTGTGTTTCTTGAAAGGTGAGCTAGCGTTTGTTTCCCACTCCTAAATGGAGTTGAAATACACATGCAGTTTCTGGTCCTACGAGCAAGAGTTGTTTTCTGGTAAGAAGAGTCCATTTTGCGTTCCATTTGCCATACACAGTGCAAATAGCACTCGCGTCTGTTCCCAGCAAGTACAGTGTATTGGACTGAAGAGAGGCTACTGTTCTTTTCAGTTTCCTAACCAGAATTGAACTAGATATGGCCCGTGTGTGTAGGAAGCACACTTCTTTTGTTCTGAGCAAGCTCAAAGTTCTGGCCCTATAGGAAACACAGTAGAGTAGAAGAGTGCTCTTTTCTCAAAAGCAGAGTGTGTTTCTTGTAAGGCTAGCTAGCGTTTGTTTCCCAGTACTAAATGGAGGTGAATCAAATGCAGTATTTGGTCCTACGAGGAAGAGTTGTTTTCTGGTAAGAAGAGTCACTATTGTGCTCCCATTGCCATACACAGTGCAAATAGCACTCGCGTCTGTTCCCAGCAAGTACAGTGTATTGGACTGAAGCGGAGCTACTGTTCTTTTCAGTTTCCTAAGCAGAGTTGACCTATATATGGCCCCTGTGTGTAGGAAGCACAGTTCTTTTGTTCTGAGCAAGCTCACTGTTCGGACCACATAGGAAACACAGTAGAGTAGAAGAGTGCTCTTTTCTCAAAAGCAGAGTGTGTTTCTTGTAAGGCGAGCTAGCTTTTGTTTCCCAGTCCTAAATGGAGTTGAATCACATCCAGTTTTTGGCCCTACGAGCAAGAGTTGTTTTCTGGTAAGGAAAGTCACTATTGCACTCCCATTGCCATACACAGTGCAAATAGCACTCGCGTCTGTTCCCAGCAAGTACAGTGTATTGGACTGAAGAGGAGCTACTGTTCTTGTCAGTTTCCTAAGCAGAGTTGAACTAGATATGGCCAGTGTGTGAAGGAAGCACAGTTCTTTTGTTATGAGCAAGCTCAATGTTCGGACCCCTAATGAACCACAGTAGAATAGAAGACTGCTCTTTTCTCAAAAGCAGAGTGTGTTTCTTGTAAGGCGAGCTAGCATTTGTTTCCCAGTCAGAAATGGAGTTGAATCACATGCAGTTTTTGGTCCTACGAGCAAGAGTTGTTTTCTGGTAAGGAAAGTCACTATTGTGCTCCCATTTCCATACACAGTGCAAATAGCACTCGCATCTGTTCCCCGCAAGTACAGTGTATTGCACTGAAGCAGAGCTACTGTTTTTGTCAGTTTTCCTAAGCAGAGTTGAACTAGATATGGCCCCTGTGTGTAGGAAGCACATTTCTTTTATTCTGAGCAAGCTCACTGTTCGGACCACATAGGAAACACAGAAGAGTAGAAGAGTGCTCTTTTCTCAAAAGCACAGTGTGTTTTTTGTAAGGCGAGCTAGCGTTTGTTTCCCAGTCCTAAATGGAGTTGAATCACATGCAGTTTTTGGTCCTAAGAGCAAGAGTTGTTTTCTGGTAAGGAAAGTCATTATGGCGCTCGCATTGCCATACACAGTGCAAATAGCACTGGCGTCTGTTCCCAGCAAGTACAGTGTATTGGACTGAAGAGGAGCTCCTGTTCTTGTCAGTTTCCTAAGCAGAGTTGAACTAGATATTGCCCCTGTGTGTAGGAAGCACTGTTCTTTTGTTCTGAGCAAGCTCACTGTTCAGACCCCATAGGAAACACAGTAGAGTAGAAGAGTGCTCTTTTCTCAAAAGCAGAGTGTGTTTCTTGTAAAGCGAGCTAGCATTTGTTTCCCAGTCCTAAATGGAGTTGAATCACATGCAGTTTCTTGTCCTAAGAGCAAGAGTTGTTTTCTGGTAAGAAGAGTCACTATTGTGCTCCCATTGTCATTCACAGGGCAAATAACACTGGCATCTGTTCCCAGCATGTACACTGTATTGGACTGAAGAGGATCTACTGTTCTTTTCAGTTTCCTAAGCATAATTGAACTAGATATGGCCATATTTGTATGAAGCACAGTTCTTTTCTCTGAACAAGCTCACTGTTCTGGCCCTATAAGAAACACAGTAGAGTAGAAGAGTGCTCTTTTCTCAAAAGCAGAGTGTGTTTCTTGTAAGGCAAGCTAGCGTTTGTTTCGCAGTCCTAAATGGAGTTGAATCACATCCAGTTTTTGGTCCTACGAGCAAGAGTTGTTTTCTGGTAAGGAAAGTCACTATTGCACTCCCATTGCCATACACTGTGCAAATAGCACTCGCGTCTGTTCCCAGCAAGTACAGTGTATCAGACTGAAGAGGAGCTACTGTTCTTGACAGTTTCCTAAGCAGAGTTGAACTAGATATGGCCAGTGTGTGTAGGAAGCACAGTTCTTTTGTTCTGAGCAAGCTCAATGTTCGGACACCATATGAACCACAGTAGAATAGAAGACTGCTCTTTTCTCAAAAGCAGAGTGTGTTTCTTGTAAGGCGAGCTAGCATTTGTTTCCCAGTTCTAAATGGAGTTGAATCACATGCGGTTTTTGGTCCTATGATCAAGAGTTGTTTTCTGGTAAGGAAAGTCATTATGGCGCTCGCATTGCCATACACAGTGCAAATAGCACTGGCGTCTGTTCCCAGCAAGTACAGTGTATTGGACTGAAGAGGAGCTACTGTTCTTGTCAGTTTCCTAAGCAGAGTTGAACTAGATATTGCCCCTGTGTGTAGGAAGCACTGTTCTTATGTTCTGAGCAAGCTCACTGTTCAGACCCCATAGGAAACACAGTAGAATAGAAGAGTGCTCTTTTCTCAAAAGCAGAGTGTGTTTCTTGTAAGGAGAGCTAGTGTTTGGTTCCCAGTCCTAAATGGAGTTGAATCACATGCAGTTTCTGGTCCTACGAGCAAGAGTTGTTTTCTGGTAAGAAGAGTCACTATTGCGCTCCCATATTCATACACAGTGCAAATAGCACTGGCGTCTGTTCCCAGCAAGTACAGTGTATTGGACTGAAGAGGAGCTACTGTTCTTGTCAGTTTCCTAATCAGAGTAGAACTAGATATGGTCCGTATGTGTAGGAAGCACAGTTCTTTTGTTCTGAGCAAGCTAACTTTTCAGATCCCATAGGAAACACAGTAGAGTAGAAGAGTGCTCTTTTCTCAAAAGCAGAGTGTGTTTCTTGTAAGGTGAGCTAGTGTTTTTTTCCCAGTCCTAAGTGGAGTTGAACCATATGCAATTTCTGGTCCTAAGAGCAAGAGATGTTTTCTGGTAAGAAGAGTCACTAATGTGCTCCCATTGCTGTACACAGTTTAAATAGCACTCGCGTCTCTTCCCAGCAAGTACAGTGTATCAGACTGAAGAGGAGCTACTGTTCTTGACAGTTTCCTAAGCAGAGTTGAACTAGATATGGCCCGTGTGTGTAGGAAGCACAGTACTTTTGTTCTGAGCAAGCTCACTGTTCTGGCCCTATAGTAAATACAGTAGAGTAGAAAAGTGCTCTTTTCTCAAAAGCAGAGTGTGTTTCTTGAAAGGTGAGCTAGCGTTTGTTTCCCACTCCTAAATGGAGTTGAAATACACATGCAGTTTCTGGTCCTACGAGCAAGAGTTGTTTTCTGGTAAGAAGAGTCCATTTTGCGTTCCATTTGCCATACACAGTGCAAATAGCACTCGCGTCTGTTCCCAGCAAGTACAGCGTATTGGACTGAAGAGAGGCTACTGTTCTTTTCAGTTTCCTAACCAGAATTGAGCTAGATATGGCCCGTGTGTGTAGGAAGCACAGTTCTTTTGTTCTGAGCAAGCTCAAAGTTCTGGCCCTATAGGAAACACAGTAGAGTAGAAGAGTGCTCTTTTCTCAAAAGCAGAGTGTGTTTCTTGTTAGGCTAGCTAGCGTTTGTTTCCCAGTACTAAATGGAGGTGAATCAAATGCAGTATTTGTTCATACGAGCAAGAGTTGTTTTCTGGTAAGAAGAGTCACTATTGCGCTCCCATTGCCATACACAGTGCAAATAGCACTCGCGTCTGTTCCCAGCAAGTACAGTGTATTGGACAGAAGAGGAGCTACTGTTCTTGTCAGTTTCCTAAGCAGAGTTGACCTATATATGGCCCCTGTGTGTAGGAAGCACAGTTCTTTTGTTCTGAGCAAGCTCACTGTTCGGACCACATAGGAAACCCAGTAGAGTAGAAGAGTGCTCTTTTCTCAAAAGCAGAGTGTGTTTCTTGTAAGGCGAGCTAGCGTTTGTTTCCCAGTCCTAAATGGAGTTGAATCACATCCAGTTTTTGGTCCTACGAGCAAGAGTTGTTTTCTGGTAAGGAAAGTCACTATTGCACTCCCATTGCCATACACAGTGCAAATAGCACACGCGTCTGTTCCCAGCAAGTACAGTGTATCAGACTGAAGAGGAGCTACTGTTCTTATCAGTTTCCTAAGCAGAGTTGAACTAGATATGGCCAGTGTGTGTAGGAAGCACAGTTCTTTTGTTCTGAGCAAGCTCAATGTTCGGACCCCATATGAACCACAGTAGAATAGAAGACTGCTCTTTTTCAAAAGGAGAGTGTGTTTCTTGTAAGGCGAGCTAGCATTTGTTTCCCAGTCAGAAATGGAGTTGAATCACATGCAGTTTTTGGTCCTACGAGCAAGAGTTGTTTTCTGGTAAGGAAAGTCACTATTGTGCTCCCTTTCCCATACACAGTGCAAATAGCACTCACGTCTGTTCCCAGCAGCACAGGTTATTGGACTGAAGAGGAGCTACTGTTCTTGTCAGTTTCCTAAGCAGAGTTGAACTAGATATTGCCCCTGTGTGTAGGAAGCACAGTTCTTTTGTTCTGAGCAAGTTCACTGTTCAGACCCCATAGGAAACACAGTAGAGTAGAGGAGTGCTCTTTTCTCAAAAGCAGAGTGTGTTTCTTGTAAGGAGAGCTAGTGTTTGGTTCCCAGTCCTAAATGGAGTTGAATCACATGCAGTTTCTGGTCCTACGAGCAAGAGTTGTTTTCTGGTAAGAAGAGTCACTATTGCGCTCCCATATTCATACACAGTGCAAATAGCACTGGTGTCTGTTCCCAGCAAGTACATTGTATTGGACTGAAGAGGAGCTACTGTTCTTGTCAGTTTACTAAGCAGAGTAGAACTAGATATGGTCCGTGTGTGTAGGAAGCACAGTTCTTTTGTTCTGAAAAAGCTAACTTTTCGGATCCCATTGGAAACACAGTAGAGTAGAAGAGTGCTCTTTTCTCAAAAGCAGAGTGTGTTTCTTGTAAGGCGAGCTAGCGTTTTTTTCCCAGTCCTAAGTGGAGTTGAATCATATGCAATTTCTGGTCCTAAGAGCAAGAGATGTTTTCTGGTAAGAAGAGTCACTACTGTGTTCCCATTGCTGTACACAGTTTAAATAGCACTCGCGTCTCTTCCCAGCAAGTACAGTGTATTGGACTGAAGAGGATTTACTGTTCTTGTCAGTTTCCTAAGCAGAGTTGAACTAGATATGGCCCGTGTGTGTAGGAAGCACAGTACTTTTGTTCTGAGCAAGCTCACTGTTCTGGCCCTATAGTAAATACAGTAGAGTAGAAGAGTGCTCTTTTCTCAAAAGCAGAGTGTGTTTCTTGAAAGGTGAGCTAGCGTTTGTTTCCCACTCCTAAATGGAGTTGAAATACACATGCAGTTTCTGGTCCTACGAGCAAGAGTTGTTTTCTGGTAAGAAGAGTCCATTTTGCGTTCCATTTGCCATACACAGTGCAAATAGCACTCGCGTCTGTTCCCAGCAAGTACAGTGTATTGGACTGAAGAGAGGCTACTGTTCTTTTCAGTTTCCTAACCAGAATTGAACTAGATATGGCCCGTGTGTGTAGGAAGCACAGTTCTTTTGTTCTGAGCAAGCTCAAAGTTCTGGCCCTATAGGAAACACAGTAGAGTAGAAGAGTGCTCTTTTCTCAAAAGCAGAGTGTGTTTCTTGTAAGGCTAGCTAGCGTTTGTTTCCCAGTACTAAATGGAGGTGAATCAAATGCAGTATTTGGTCCTACGAGGAAGAGTTGTTTTCTGGTAAGAAGAGTCACTATTGTGCTCCCATTGCCATACACAGTGCAAATAGCACTCGCGTCTGTTCCCAGCAAGTACAGTGTATTGGACTGAAGCGGAGCTACTGTTCTTTTCAGTTTCCTAAGCAGAGTTGACCTATATATGGCCCCTGTGTGTAGGAAGCACAGTTCTTTTGTTCTGAGCAAGCTCACTGTTCGGACCACATAGGAAACACAGTAGAGTAGAAGAGTGCTCTTTTCTCAAAAGCAGAGTGTGTTTCTTGTAAGGCGAGCTAGCTTTTGTTTCCCAGTCCTAAATGGAGTTGAATCACATCCAGTTTTTGGCCCTACGAGCAAGAGTTGTTTTCTGGTAAGGAAAGTCACTATTGCACTCCCATTGCCATACACAGTGCAAATAGCACTCGCGTCTGTTCCCAGCAAGTACAGTGTATTGGACTGAAGAGGAGCTACTGTTCTTGTCAGTTTCCTAAGCAGAGTTGAACTAGATATGGCCAGTGTGTGAAGGAAGCACAGTTCTTTTGTTATGAGCAAGCTCAATGTTCGGACCCCTAATGAACCACAGTAGAATAGAAGACTGCTCTTTTCTCAAAAGCAGAGTGTGTTTCTTGTAAGGCGAGCTAGCATTTGTTTCCCAGTCAGAAATGGAGTTGAATCACATGCAGTTTTTGGTCCTACGAGCAAGAGTTGTTTTCTGGTAAGGAAAGTCACTATTGTGCTCCCATTTCCATACACAGTGCAAATAGCACTCGCATCTGTTCCCAGCAAGGACAGTGTATTGCACTGAAGCAGAGCTACTGTTTTTGTCAGTTTCCTAAGCAGAGTTGAACTAGATATGGCCCCTGTGTGTAGGAAGCACATTTCTTTTATTCTGAGCAAGCTCACTGTTCGGACCACATAGGAAACACAGAAGAGTAGAAGAGTGCTCTTTTCTCAAAAGCACAGTGTGTTTCTTGTAAGGCGAGCTAGCGTTTGTTTCCCAGTCCTAAATGGAGTTGAATCACATGCAGTTTTTGGTCCTATGAGCAAGAGTTGTTTTCTGGTAAGGAAAGTCATTATGGAGCTCGCATTGCCATACACAGTGCAAATAGCACTGGCGTCTGTTCCCAGCAAGTACAGTGTATTGGACTGAAGAGGAGCTCCTGTTCTTGTCAGTTTCCTAAGCAGAGTTGAACTAGATATTGCCCCTGTGTGTAGGAAGCACTGTTCTTTTGTTCTGAGCAAGCTCACTGTTCAGACCCCATAGGAAACACAGTAGAGTAGAAGAGTGCTCTTTTCTCAAAAGCAGAGGGTGTTTCTTGTAAAGCGAGCTAACATTTGTTTCCCAGTCCTAAATGGAGTTGAATCACATGCAGTTTCTTGTCCTAAGAGCAAGAGTTGTTTTCTGGTAAGAAGAGTCACTATTGTGCTCCCATTGTCATTCACAGGGCAAATAACACTGGCATCTGTTCCCAGCATGTACACTGTATTGGACTGAAGAGGATCTACTGTTCTTTTCAGTTTCCTAAGCATAATTGAACTAGATATGACCATATTTGTATGAAGCACAGTTCTTTTCTCTGAACAAGCTCACTGTTCTGGCCCTATAAGAAACACAGTAGAGTAGAAGAGTGCTCTTTTCTCAAAAGCAGAGTGTGTTTCTTGTAAGGCAAGCTAGCGTTTGTTTCGCAGTCCTAAATGGAGCTGAATCACATCCAGTTTTTGGTCCTACGAGCAAGAGTTGTTTTCTGGTAAGGAAAGTCACTATTGCACTCCCATTGCCATACACAGTGCAAATAGCACTCGCGTCTGTTCCCAGCAAGTACAGTGTATCAGACTGAAGAGGAGCTACTGTTCTTGACAGTTTCCTAAGCAGAGTTGAACTAGATATGGCCAGTGTGTGTAGGAAGCACAGTTCTTTTGTTCTGAGCAAGCTCAATGTTCGGACACCATATGAACCACAGTAGAATAGAAGACTGCTCTTTTCTCAAAAGCAGAGTGTGTTTCTTGTAAGGCGAGCTAGCATTTGTTTCCCAGTTCTAAATGGAGTTGAATCACATGCGGTTTTTGGTCCTATGATCAAGAGTTGTTTTCTGGTAAGGAAAGTCATTATGGCGCTCGCATTGCCATACACAGTGCAAATAGCACTGGCGTCTGTTCCCAGCAAGTACAGTGTATTGGACTGAAGAGGAGCTACTGTTCTTGTCAGTTTCCTAAGCAGAGTTGAACTAGATATTGCCCCTGTGTGTAGGAAGCACTGTTCTTTTGTTCTGAGCAAGCTCACGGTTCAGACCCCATAGGAAACACAGTAGAGTAGAAGAGTGCTCTTTTCTCAAAAGCAGAGTGTGTTTCTTGTAAGGAGAGCTAGTGTTTGGTTCCCAGTCCTAAATGGAGTTGAATCACATGCAGTTTCTGGTCCTACGAGCAAGAGTTGTTTTCTGGTAAGAAGAGTCACTATTGCGCTCCCATATTCATACACAGTGCAAATAGCACTGGCATCTGTTCCCAGCAAGTACAGTGTATTGGACTGAAGAGGAGCTACTGTTCTTGTCAGTTTCCTAATCAGAGTAGAACTAGATATGGTCCGTATGTGTAGGAAGCACAGTTCTTTTGTTCTGAGCAAGCTAACTTTTCGGATCCCATAGGAAACACAGTAGAGTAGAAGAGTGCTCTTTTCTCAAAAGCAGAGTGTGTTTCTTGTAAGGTGAGCTAGCGTTTTTTTCCCAGTCCTAAGTGGAGTTGAACCATATGCAATTTCTGGTCCTAAGAGCAAGAGATGTTTTCTGGTAAGAAGAGTCACTAATGTGCTCCCATTGCTGTACACAGTTTAAATAGCACTCGCGTCTCTTCCCAGCAAGTACAGTGTATCAGACTGAAGAGGAGCTACTGTTCTTGACAGTTTCCTAAGCAGAGTTGAACTAGATATGGCCCGTGTGTGTAGGAAGCACAGTACTTTTGTTCTGAGCAAGCTCACTGTTCTGGCCCTATAGTAAATACAGTAGAGTAGAAAAGTGCTCTTTTCTCAAAAGCAGAGTGTGTTTCTTGAAAGGTGAGCTAGCGTTTGTTTCCCACTCCTAAATGGAGTTGAAATACACATGCAGTTTCTGGTCCTACGAGCAAGAGTTGTTTTCTGGTAAGAAGAGTCCATTTTGCGTTCCATTTGCCATACACAGTGCAAATAGCACTCGCGTCTGTTCCCAGCAAGTACAGCGTATTGGACTGAAGAGAGGCTACTGTTCTTTTCAGTTTCCTAACCAGAATTGAGCTAGATATGGCCCGTGTGTGTAGGAAGCACAGTTCTTTTGTTCTGAGCAAGCTCAAAGTTCTGGCCCTATAGGAAACACAGTAGAGTAGAAGAGTGCTCTTTTCTCAAAAGCAGAGTGTGTTTCTTGTTAGGCTAGCTAGCGTTTGTTTCCCAGTACTAAATGGAGGTGAATCAAATGCAGTATTTGTTCATACGAGCAAGAGTTGTTTTCTGGTAAGAAGAGTCACTATTGCGCTCCCATTGCCATACACAGTGCAAATAGCACTCGCGTCTGTTCCCAGCAAGTACAGTGTATTGGACAGAAGAGGAGCTACTGTTCTTGTCAGTTTCCTAAGCAGAGTTGACCTATATATGGCCCCTGTGTGTAGGAAGCACAGTTCTTTTGTTCTGAGCAAGCTCACTGTTCGGACCACATAGGAAACCCAGTAGAGTAGAAGAGTGCTCTTTTCTCAAAAGCAGAGTGTGTTTCTTGTAAGGCGAGCTAGCGTTTGTTTCCCAGTCCTAAATGGAGTTGAATCACATCCAGTTTTTGGTCCTACGAGCAAGAGTTGTTTTCTGGTAAGGAAAGTCACTATTGCACTCCCATTGCCATACACAGTGCAAATAGCACACGCGTCTGTTCCCAGCAAGTACAGTGTATCAGACTGAAGAGGAGCTACTGTTCTTATCAGTTTCCTAAGCAGAGTTGAACTAGATATGGCCAGTGTGTGTAGGAAGCACAGTTCTTTTGTTCTGAGCAAGCTCAATGTTCGGACCCCATATGAACCACAGTAGAATAGAAGACTGCTCTTTTCTCAAAAGCAGAGTGTGTTTCTTGTAAGGCGAGCTAGCATTTGTTTCCCAGTCAGAAATGGAGTTGAATCAAATGCTGTTTTTGGTCCTACGAGCAAGAGTTGTTTTCTGGTAAGGAAAGTCACTATTGTGCTCCCTTTGCCATACACAGTACAAATAGCACTCACGTCTGTTCCCAACAGCACAGGGTATTGGACTGAAGAGGAGCTACTGTTCTTGTCAGTTTCCTAAGCAGAGTTGAACTTGATATTGCCCCTGTGTGTAGGAAGCACAGTTCTTTTGTTCTGAGCAAGCTCACTGTTCAGACCCCATAGGAAACACAGTAGAGTAGAAGAGTGCTCTTTTCTCAAAAGCAGAGTGTGTTTCTTGTAAGGAGAGCTAGTGTTTGGTTCCCAGTCCTAAATGGAGTTGAATCACATGCAGTTTCTGGTCCTACGAGCAAGAGTTGTTTTCTGGTAAGAAGAGTCACTATTGCGCTCCCATATTCATACACAGTGCAAATAGCACTGGCATCTGTTCCCAGCAAGTACAGTGTATTGGACTGAAGAGGAGCTACTGTTCTTGTCAGTTTCCTAATCAGAGTAGAACTAGATATGGTCCGTATGTGTAGGAAGCACAGTTCTTTTGTTCTGAGCAAGCTAACTTTTCGGATCCCATAGGAAACACAGTAGAGTAGAAGAGTGCTCTTTTCTCAAAAGCAGAGTGTGTTTCTTGTAAGGTGAGCTAGCGTTTTTTTCCCAGTCCTAAGTGGAGTTGAACCATATGCAATTTCTGGTCCTAAGAGCAAGAGATGTTTTCTGGTAAGAAGAGTCACTAATGTGCTCCCATTGCTGTACACAGTTTAAATAGCACTCGCGTCTCTTCCCAGCAAGTACAGTGTATCAGACTGAAGAGGAGCTACTGTTCTTGACAGTTTCCTAAGCAGAGTTGAACTAGATATAGCCCGTGTGTGTAGGAAGCACAGTACTTTTGTTCTGAGCAAGCTCACTGTTCTGGCCCTATAGTAAATACAGTAGAGTAGAAAAGTGCTCTTTTCTCAAAAGCAGAGTGTGTTTCTTGAAAGGTGAGCTAGCGTTTGTTTCCCACTCCTAAATGGAGTTGAAATACACATGCAGTTTCTGGTCCTACGAGCAAGAGTTGTTTTCTGGTAAGAAGAGTCCATTTTGCGTTCCATTTGCCATACACAGTGCAAATAGCACTCGCGTCTGTTCCCAGCAAGTACAGCGTATTGGACTGAAGAGAGGCTACTGTTCTTTTCAGTTTCCTAACCAGAATTGAGCTAGATATGGCCCGTGTGTGTAGGAAGCACAGTTCTTTTGTTCTGAGCAAGCTCAAAGTTCTGGCCCTATAGGAAACACAGTAGAGTAGAAGAGTGCTCTTTTCTCAAAAGCAGAGTGTGTTTCTTGTTAGGCTAGCTAGCGTTTGTTTCCCAGTACTAAATGGAGGTGAATCAAATGCAGTATTTGTTCATACGAGCAAGAGTTGTTTTCTGGTAAGAAGAGTCACTATTGCGCTCCCATTGCCATACACAGTGCAAATAGCACTCGCGTCTGTTCCCAGCAAGTACAGTGTATTGGACAGAAGAGGAGCTACTGTTCTTGTCAGTTTCCTAAGCAGAGTTGACCTATATATGGCCCCTGTGTGTAGGAAGCACAGTTCTTTTGTTCTGAGCAAGCTCACTGTTCGGACCACATAGGAAACCCAGTAGAGTAGAAGAGTGCTCTTTTCTCAAAAGCAGAGTGTGTTTCTTGTAAGGCGAGCTAGCGTTTGTTTCCCAGTCCTAAATGGAGTTGAATCACATCCAGTTTTTGGTCCTACGAGCAAGAGTTGTTTTCTGGTAAGGAAAGTCACTATTGCACTCCCATTGCCATACACAGTGCAAATAGCACACGCGTCTGTTCCCAGCAAGTACAGTGTATCAGACTGAAGAGGAGCTACTGTTCTTATCAGTTTCCTAAGCAGAGTTGAACTAGATATGGCCAGTGTGTGTAGGAAGCACAGTTCTTTTGTTCTGAGCAAGCTCAATGTTCGGACCCCATATGAACCACAGTAGAATAGAAGACTGCTCTTTTCTCAAAAGCAGAGTGTGTTTCTTGTAAGGCGAGCTAGCATTTGTTTCCCAGTCAGAAATGGAGTTGAATCAAATGCTGTTTTTGGTCCTACGAGCAAGAGTTGTTTTCTGGTAAGGAAAGTCACTATTGTGCTCCCTTTGCCATACACAGTACAAATAGCACTCACGTCTGTTCCCAACAGCACAGGGTATTGGACTGAAGAGGAGCTACTGTTCTTGTCAGTTTCCTAAGCAGAGTTGAACTTGATATTGCCCCTGTGTGTAGGAAGCACAGTTCTTTTGTTCTGAGCAAGCTCACTGTTCAGACCCCATAGGAAACACAGTAGAGTAGAGGAGTGCTCTTTTCTCAAAAGCAGAGTGTGTTTCTTGTAAGGAGAGCTAGTGTTTGGTTCCCAGTCCTAAATGGAGTTGAATCACATGCAGTTTCTGGTCCTACGAGCAAGAGTTGTTTTCTGGTAAGAAGAGTCACTATTGCGCTCCCATATTCATACACAGTGCAAATAGCACTGGTGTCTGTTCCCAGCAAGTACATTGTATTGGACTGAAGAGGAGCTACTGTTCTTGTCAGTTTCCTAAGCAGAGTAGAACTAGATATGGTCCGTGTGTGTAGGAAGCACAGTTCTTTTGTTCTGAGCAAGCTAACTTTTCGGATCCCATTGGAAACACAGTAGAGTAGAAGAGTGCTCTTTTCTCAAAAGCAGAGTGTGTTTCTTGTAAGGCGAGCTAGCGTTTTTTTCCCAGTCCTAAGTGGAGTTGAATCATATGCAATTTCTGGTCCTAAGAGCAAGAGATGTTTTCTGGTAAGAAGAGTCACTACTGTGCTCCCATTGCTGTACACAGTTTAAATAGCACTCGCGTCTCTTCCCAGCAAGTACAGTGTATTGGACTGAAGAGGATTTACTGTTCTTGTCAGTTTCCTAAGCAGAGTTGAACTAGATATGGCCCGTGTGTGTAGGAAGCACAGTACTTTTGTTCTGAGCAAGCTCACTGTTCTGGCCCTATAGTAAATACAGTAGAGTAGAAAAGTGCTCTTTTCTCAAAAGCAGAGTGTGTTTCTTGAAAGGTGAGCTAGCGTTTGTTTCCCACTCCTAAATGGAGTTGAAATACACATGCAGTTTCTGGTCCTACGAGCAAGAGTTGTTTTCTGGTAAGAAGAGTCCATTTTGCGTTCCATTTGCCATACACAGTGCAAATAGCACTCGCGTCTGTTCCCAGCAAGTACAGTGTATTGGACTGAAGAGAGGCTACTGTTCTTTTCAGTTTCCTAACCAGAATTGAACTAGATATGGCCCGTGTGTGTAGGAAGCACAGTTCTTTTGTTCTGAGCAAGCTCAAAGTTCTGGCCCTATAGGAAACACAGTAGAGTAGAAGAGTGCTCTTTTCTCAAAAGCAGAGTGTGTTTCTTGTAAGGCTAGCTAGCGTTTGTTTCCCAGTACTAAATGGAGGTGAATCAAATGCAGTATTTGGTCCTAAGAGGAAGAGTTGTTTTCTGGTAAGAAGAGTCACTATTGTGCTCCCATTGCCATACACAGTGCAAATAGCACTCGCGTCTGTTCCCAGCAAGTACAGTGTATTGGACTGAAGCGGAGCTACTGTTCTTTTCAGTTTCCTAAGCAGAGTTGACCTATATATGGCCCCTGTGTGTAGGAAGCACAGTTCTTTTGTTCTGAGCAAGCTCACTGTTCGGACCACATAGGAAACAAAGTAGAGTAGAAGAGTGCTCTTTTCTCAAAAGCAGAGTGTGTTTCTTGTAAGGCGAGCTAGCTTTTGTTTCCCAGTCCTAAATGGAGTTGAATCACATCCAGTTTTTGGCCCTACGAGCAAGAGTTGTTTTCTGGTAAGGAAAGTCACTATTGCACTCCCATTGCCATACACAGTGCAAATAGCACTCGCGTCTGTTCCCAGCAAGTACAGTGTATTGGACTGAAGAGGAGCTACTGTTCTTGTCAGTTTCCTAAGCAGAGTTGAACTAGATATGGCCAGTGTGTGAAGGAAGCACAGTTCTTTTGTTATGAGCAAGCTCAATGTTCGGACCCCTAATGAACCACAGTAGAATAGAAGACTGCTCTTTTCTCAAAAGCAGAGTGTGTTTCTTGTAAGGCGAGCTAGCATTTGTTTCCCAGTCAGAAATGGAGTTGAATCACATGCAGTTTTTGGTCCTACGAGCAAGAGTTGTTTTCTGGTAAGGAAAGTCACTATTGTGCTCCCATTTCCATACACAGTGCAAATAGCACTCGCATCTGTTCCCAGCAAGTACAGTGTATTGCACTGAAGCAGAGCTACTGTTTTTGTCAGTTTCCTAAGCAGAGTTGAACTAGATATGGCCCCTGTGTGTAGGAAGCACATTTCTTTTATTCTGAGCAAGCTCACTGTTCGGACCACATAGAAAACACAGAAGAGTAGAAGAGTGCTCTTTTCTCAAAAGCACAGTGTGTTTCTTGTAAGGCGAGCTAGCGTTTGTTTCCCAGTCCTAAATGGAGTTGAATCACATGCAGTTTTTGGTCCTATGAGCAAGAGTTGTTTTCTGGTAAGGAAAGTCATTATGGCGCTCGCATTGCCATACACAGTGCATATAGCACTGGCGTCTGTTCCCAGCAAGTACAGTGTATTGGACTGAAGAGGAGCTCCTGTTCTTGTCAGTTTCCTAAGCAGAGTTGAACTAGATATTGCCCCTGTGTGTAGGAAGCACTGTTCTTTTGTTCTGAGCAAGCTCACTGTTCAGACCCCATAGGAAACACAGTAGAGTAGAAGAGTGCTCTTTTCTCAAAAGCAGAGGGTGTTTCTTGTAAAGCGAGCTAGCATTGGTTTCCCAGTCCTAAATGGAGTTGAATCACATGCAGTTTCTTGTCCTAAGAGCAAGAGTTGTTTTCTGGTAAGAAGAGTCACTATTGTGCTCCCATTGTCATTCCCAGGGCAAATAACACTGGCATCTGTTCCCAGCATGTACACTGTATTGGACTGAAGAGGATCTACTGTTCTTTTCAGTTTCCTAAGCATAATTGAACTAGATATGGCCATATTTGTATGAAGCACAGTTCTTTTCTCTGAACAAGCTCACTGTTCTGGCCCTATAAGAAACACAGTAGAGTAGAAGAGTGCTCTTTTCTCAAAAGCAGAGTGTGTTTCTTGTAAGGCAAGCTAGCGTTTGTTTCCCAGTCCTAAATGGAGTTGAATCACATCCAGTTTTTGGTCCTACGAGCAAGAGTTGTTTTCTGGTAAGGAAAGTCACTATTGCACTCCCATTGCCATACACAGTGCAAATAGCACTCGCGTCTGTTCCCAGCAAGTACAGTGTATCAGACTGAAGAGGAGCTACTGTTCTTGACAGTTTCCTAAGCAGAGTTGAACTAGATATGGCCAGTGTGTGTAGGAAGCACAGTTCTTTTGTTCTGAGCAAGCTCAATGTTCGGACACCATATGAACCACAGTAGAATAGAAGACTGCTCTTTTCTCAAAAGCAGAGTGTGTTTCTTGTAAGGCGAGCTAGCATTTGTTTCCCAGTTCTAAATGGAGTTGAATCACATGCGGTTTTTGGTCCTATGATCAAGAGTTGTTTTCTGGTAAGGAAAGTCATTATGGCGCTCGCATTGCCATACACAGTGCAAATAGCACTGGCGTCTGTTCCCAGCAAGTACAGTGTATTGGACTGAAGAGGAGCTACTGTTCTTGTCAGTTTCCTAAGCAGAGTTGAACTAGATATTGCCCCTGTGTGTAGGAAGCACTGTTCTTTTGTTCTGAGCAAGCTCACGGTTCAGACCCCATAGGAAACACAGTAGAGTAGAAGAGTGCTCTTTTCTCAAAAGCAGAGTGTGTTTCTTGTAAGGAGAGCTAGTGTTTGGTTCCCAGTCCTAAATGGAGTTGAATCACATGCAGTTTCTGGTCCTACGAGCAAGAGTTGTTTTCTGGTAAGAAGAGTCACTATTGCGCTCCCATATTCATACACAGTGCAAATAGCACTGGCGTCTGTTCCCAGCAAGTACAGTGTATTGGACTGAAGAGGAGCTACTGTTCTTGTCAGTTTCCTAATCAGAGTAGAACTAGATATGGTCCGTATGTGTAGGAAGCACAGTTCTTTTGTTCTGAGCAAGCTAACTTTTCGGATCCCATAGGAAACACAGTAGAGTAGAAGAGTGCTCTTTTCTCAAAAGCAGAGTGTGTTTCTTGTAAGGTGAGCTAGCGTTTTTTTCCCAGTCCTAAGTGGAGTTGAACCATATGCAATTTCTGGTCCTAAGAGCAAGAGATGTTTTCTGGTAAGAAGAGTCACTAATGTGCTCCCATTGCTGTACACAGTTTAAATAGCACTCGCGTCTCTTTCCGGCAAGTACAGTGTATCAGACTGAAGAGGAGCTACTGTTCTTGACAGTTTCCTAAGCAGAGTTGAACTAGATATGGCCCGTGTGTGTAGGAAGCACAGTACTTTTGTTCTGAGCAAGCTCACTGTTCTGGCCCTATAGTAAATACAGTAGAGTAGAAAAGTGCTCTTTTCTCAAAAGCAGAGTGTGTTTCTTGAAAGGTGAGCTAGCGTTTGTTTCCCACTCCTAAATGGAGTTGAAATACACATGCAGTTTCTGGTCCTACGAGCAAGAGTTGTTTTCTGGTAAGAAGAGTCCATTTTGCGTTCCATTTGCCATACACAGTGCAAATAGCACTCGTGTCTGTTCCCAGCAAGTACATCGTATTGGACTGAAGAGAGGCTACTGTTCTTTTCAGTTTCCTAACCAGAATTGAGCTAGATATGGCCCGTGTGTGTAGGAAGCACAGTTCTTTTGTTCTGAGCAAGCTCAAAGTTCTGGCCCTATAGGAAACACAGTAGAGTAGAAGAGTGCTCTTTTCTCAAAAGCAGAGTGTGTTTCTTGTTAGGCTAGCTAGCGTTTGTTTCCCAGTACTAAATGGAGGTGAATCAAATGCAGTATTTGTTCATACGAGCAAGAGTTGTTTTCTGGTAAGAAGAGTCACTATTGCGCTCCCATTGCCATACACAGTGCAAATAGCACTCGCGTCTGTTCCCAGCAAGTACAGTGTATTGGACAGAAGAGGAGCTACTGTTCTTGTCAGTTTCCTAAGCAGAGTTGACCTATATATGGCCCCTGTGTGTAGGAAGCACAGTTCTTTTGTTCTGAGCAAGCTCACTGTTCGGACCACATAGGAAACCCAGTAGAGTAGAAGAGTGCTCTTTTCTCAAAAGCAGAGTGTGTTTCTTGTAAGGCGAGCTAGCATTTGTTTCCCAGTCAGAAATGGAGTTGAATCACATGCAGTTTTTGGTCCTACGAGCAAGAGTTGTTTTCTGGTAAGGAAAGTCACTATTGTGCTCCCATTTCCATACACAGTGCAAATAGCACTCGCATCTGTTCCCAGCAAGTACAGTGTATTGCACTGAAGCAGAGCTACTGTTTTTGTCAGTTTCCTAAGCAGAGTTGAACTAGATATGGCCCCTGTGTGTAGGAAGCACATTTCTTTTATTCTGAGCAAGCTCACTGTTCGGACCACATAGGAAACACAGAAGAGTAGAAGAGTGCTCTTTTCTCAAAAGCACAGTGTGTTTCTTGTAAGGCGAGCTAGCGTTTGTTTCCCAGTCCTAAATGGAGTTGAATCACATGCAGTTTTTGGTCCTATGAGCAAGAGTTGTTTTCTGGTAAGGAAAGTCATTATGGCGCTCGCATTGCCATACACAGTGCAAATAGCACTGGCGTCTGTTCCCAGCAAGTACAGTGTATTGGACTGAAGAGGAGCTCCTGTTCTTGTCAGTTTCCTAAGCAGAGTTGAACTAGATATTGCCCCTGTGTGTAGGAAGCACTGTTCTTTTGTTCTGAGCAAGCTCACGGTTCAGACCCCATAGGAAACACAGTAGAGTAGAAGAGTGCTCTTTTCTCAAAAGCAGAGTGTGTTTCTTGTAAAGCGAGCTAGCATTTGTTTCCCAGTCCTAAATGGAGTTGAATCACATGCAGTTTCTTGTCCTAAGAGCAAGAGTTGTTTTCTGGTGAGAAGAGTCACTATTGTGCTCCCATTGTCATTCACAGGGCAAATAACACTGGCATCTGTTCCCAGCATGTACACTGTATTGGACTGAAGAGGATCTACTGTTCTTTTCAGTTTCCTAAGCATAATTGAACTAGATATGGCCATATTTGTATGAAGCACAGTTCTTTTCTCTGAACAAGCTCACTGTTCTGGCCCTATAAGAAACACAGTAGAGTAGAAGAGTGCTCTTTTCTCAAAAGCAGAGTGTGTTTCTTGTAAGGCAAGCTAGCGTTTGTTTCCCAGTCCTAAATGGAGTTGAATCACATCCAGTTTTTGGTCCTACGAGCAAGAGTTGTTTTCTGGTAAGGAAAGTCACTATTGCACTCCCATTGCCATACACAGTGCAAATAGCACTCGCGTCTGTTCCCAGCAAGTACAGTGTATCAGACTGAAGAGGAGCTACTGTTCTTGACAGTTTTCTAAGCAGAGTTGAACTAGATATGGCCAGTGTGTGTAGGAAGCACAGTTCTTTTGTTCTGAGCAAGCTCAATGTTCGGACACCATATGAACCACAGTAGAATAGAAGACTGCTCTTTTCTCAAAAGCAGAGTGTGTTTCTTGTAAGGCGAGCTAGCATTTGTTTCCCAGTTCTAAATGGAGTTGAATCACATGCGGTTTTTGGTCCTATGATCAAGAGTTGTTTTCTGGTAAGGAAAGTCATTATGGCGCTCGCATTGCCATACACAGTGCAAATAGCACTGGCGTCTGTTCCCAGCAAGTACAGTGTATTGGACTGAAGAGGAGCTACAGTTCTTGTCAGTTTCCTAAGCAGAGTTGAACCTGATACGGCCCCTGTGTGTAGGAAGCACAGTTCTTTTGTTCTGAGCAAGCGCACTGTTCGGACCCCATAGGAAACACAGTAGAGTAGAAGAGTGCTCTTTTCTCAGAAGCAGAGTGTGTTTCTTGTAAAGCGAGCTAGCCTTTGTTTCCCAGTCCAAAATGGAGTTGAATCACATGCAGTTTCTTGTCCTACGAGCAAGAGTTGTTTTCTGGTAAGAAGAGTCACTATTGTGTTCCCATTGTCATTCACAGGGCAAATAACACTGGCGTCTGTTCCCAGCATGTACACTGTATTGGACTGAAGAGGATCTACTGTTCTTTTCAGTTTCCTAAGCATAATTGAACTAGATATGGCCATATTTGTATGAAGCACAGTTCTTTTCTCTGAACAAGCTCACTGTTCTGGCCCTATAAGAAACACAGTAGAGTAGAAGAGTGCTCTTTTCTCAAAAGCAGAGTGTGTTTCTTGTAAGGCAAGCTAGCGTTTGTTTCCCAGTCCTATATGGAGTTGAATCACATCCAGTTTTTGGTCCTACGAGCAAGAGTTGTTTTCTGGTAAGGAAAGTCACTATTGCACTCCCATTGCCATACACAGTGCAAATAGCACTCGCGTCTGTTCCCAGCAAGTACAGTGTATCAGACTGAAGAGGAGCTACTGTTCTTGACAGTTTTCTAAGCAGAGTTGAACTAGATATGGCCAGTGTGTGTAGGAAGCACAGTTCTTTTGTTCTGAGCAAGCTCAATGTTCGGACACCATATGAACCACAGTAGAATAGAAGACTGCTCTTTTCTCAAAAGCAGAGTGTGTTTCTTGTAAGGCGAGCTAGCATTTGTTTCCCAGTTCTAAATGGAGTTGAATCACATGCGGTTTTTGGTCCTATGATCAAGAGTTGTTTTCTGGTAAGGAAAGTCATTATGGCGCTCGCATTGCCATACACAGTGCAAATAGCACTGGCGTCTGTTCCCAGCAAGTACAGTGTATTGGACTGAAGAGGAGCTACAGTTCTTGTCAGTTTCCTAAGCAGAGTTGAACCTGATACGGCCCCTGTGTGTAGGAAGCACAGTTCTTTTGTTCTGAGCAAGCGCACTGTTCGGACCCCATAGGAAACACAGTAGAGTAGAAGAGTGCTCTTTTCTCAGAAGCAGAGTGTGTTTCTTGTAAAGCGAGCTAGCCTTTGTTTCCCAGTCCAAAATGGAGTTGAATCACATGCAGTTTCTTGTCCTACGAGCAAGAGTTGTTTTCTGGTAAGAAGAGTCACTATTGTGTTCCCATTGTCATTCACAGGGCAAATAACACTGGCGTCTGTTCCCAGCATGTACACTGTATTGGACTGAAGAGGATCTACTGTTCTTTTCAGTTTCCTAAGGATAATTGAACTAGATATGGCCGTATTTGTATGAAGCACAGTTCTTTTGTTCTGAGCAAGCTCACTGTTCTTGCCCTATAGGAAACACAGTAGAGTAGAAGAGTGCTCTTTTCTCAAAAGCAGAGTGTGTTTCTTGTAAGGCGAGCTAGCGTTTGTTTCCCAGTCCTAAATGGAGTTGAATCACATGCAGTTTTTGGTCCTATGAGCAAGAGTTGATTTCTGGTAAGGAAAGAGACTCTTGCGCTCCCATTGGCATACACAGTGCAAATAGCACTGGCGTCTGTTCCCAGCAAGTACAGTGTATTGGACTGAAGCGGAGCTACCATTCTTGTCAGTTTCCTAAGCAGAGTTGAACTACATATGGCCGGATTTGTGTGAAGCACTGTTCTTTTGTTCTGAGCAAGCTCAATTTTCGAACCCCTTAGGAAACGCAGTAGAGTAGAAGAATGCTCTTTCTCAAAAGCAGAGTGTGTTTCTTGTAAGGCAAGCTAGTGTTTGTTTCCCAGTACTAAATGGAGTTGAATCACATGCTGTTTTTGGTCCTACGAGCAAGAGTTGTTTTCTGGTAAGAAGAGTCACTATTGTGCTCCCATTGTCATTCACAGGGCAAATAACACTGTCATCTGTTCCCAGCCTGTACACTGTATTGGACTGAAGAGGATCTACTGTTCTTTTCAGTTTCCTAAGCATAATTGAACTAGATATGGCCCGTGTGTGTAGGAAGCACAGTTCTTTTGTTCTGAGCAAGCTCACTGTTCGGACCCCATAGGAAACACAGTAGAGTAGAAGAGTGCTCTTTTCTCAAAAGCAGAGTGTGTTTCATATAAGGCAAGCTAGCATTTGTTTCCCAGTCCTAAGTGGAGTTGAATCACATCCTGTTTTTGGTCCTACGAGCAAGGGTTGTTTTCTGGTAAGAAGAGTCACTATTGTGCTCCCATTGTCATACAAAGGGCAAATAGCACTGGCGTCTGTTCCCAGCATGTACAGTGTATTGGACTGAAGAGGATCTACTGTTCTTGTAAGTTTCCTAAGCAGAATTGAACTAGATATGGCCGTATTTCTAGGAAGCACAGTGTTTTTGTTCTGAGCAAACTCACTGTTCTGGCCGTATAGGAAACACAGTAGAGTAGAAGAGTGCTCTTTTCTCAAAACCAGAGTGTGTTTCTTGGAAGGCGAGCTAGTGTTTGTTTTCCAGTCCTAAATGGAGTTGAATCACATGCAGTTTCCGGTCCTACCAGCAAGAGTTGTTTTCTGGTAAGGAAAGTCACTATTGCGCTCCCATTGTCATACACAGTGCAAATAGCACTCGCGTCTGTTCCCAGCAAGTACAGTGTATTGGACTGAAGCGGAGCTACTGTTCTTGTCAGTTTCCTAAGCAGAGTTGAACTAGATATGGCCCGTGTGTGTAGGAAGCACAGTTCTTTTGTTCTGAGCAAGCTCAATGTTCGGACCCCATAGGAACTACAGTAGAGTAGAAGACTGCTATTTTCTCAAAAGCAGAGTGTGTTTCTTGTAAGGCGAGCTAGCATTTGTTTCCCAGTCAGAAATGGAGTTGAATCACATGCAGTTTTTGGTCCTACGAGCAAGAGTTGTTTTCTGGTAAGGAAAGTCACTATTGTGCTCCCATTTCCATACACAGTGCAAATAGCACTCGCATCTGTTCCCAGCAAGTACAGTGTATTGCACTGAAGCAGAGCTACTGTTTTTGTCAGTTTCCTAAGCAGAGTTGAACTAGATATGGCCCCTGTGTGTAGGAAGCACATTTCTTTTATTCTGAGCAAGCTCACTGTTCGGACCACATAGGAAACACAGAAGAGTAGAAGAGTGCTCTTTTCTCAAAAGCACAGTGTGTTTCTTGTAAGGCGAGCTAGCGTTTGTTTCCCAGTCCTAAATGGAGTTGAATCACATGCAGTTTTTGGTCCTATGAGCAAGAGTTGTTTTCTGGTAAGGAAAGTCATTATGGCGCTCGCATTGCCATACACAGTGCAAATAGCACTGGCGTCTGTTCCCAGCAAGTACAGTGTATTGGACTGAAGAGGAGCTCCTGTTCTTGTCAGTTTCCTAAGCAGAGTTGAACTAGATATTGCCCCTGTGTGTAGGAAGCACTGTTCTTTTGTTCTGAGCAAGCTCACTGTTCAGACCCCATAGGAAACACAGTAGAGTAGAAGAGTGCTCTTTTCTCAAAAGCAGAGGGTGTTTCTTGTAAAGCGAGCTAGCATTGGTTTCCCAGTCCTAAATGGAGTTGAATCACATGCAGTTTCTTGTCCTAAGAGCAAGAGTTGTTTTCTGGTAAGAAGAGTCACTATTGTGCTCCCATTGTCATTCCCAGGGCAAATAACACTGGCATCTGTTCCCAGCATGTACACTGTATTGGACTGAAGAGGATCTACTGTTCTTTTCAGTTTCCTAAGCATAATTGAACTAGATATGGCCATATTTGTATGAAGCACAGTTCTTTTCTCTGAACAAGCTCACTGTTCTGGCCCTATAAGAAACACAGTAGAGTAGAAGAGTGCTCTTTTCTCAAAAGCAGAGTGTGTTTCTTGTAAGGCAAGCTAGCGTTTGTTTCCCAGTCCTAAATGGAGTTGAATCACATCCAGTTTTTGGTCCTACGAGCAAGAGTTGTTTTCTGGTAAGGAAAGTCACTATTGCACTCCCATTGCCATACACAGTGCAAATAGCACTCGCGTCTGTTCCCAGCAAGTACAGTGTATCAGACTGAAGAGGAGCTACTGTTCTTGACAGTTTCCTAAGCAGAGTTGAACTAGATATGGCCAGTGTGTGTAGGAAGCACAGTTCTTTTGTTCTGAGCAAGCTCAATGTTCGGACACCATATGAACCACAGTAGAATAGAAGACTGCTCTTTTCTCAAAAGCAGAGTGTGTTTCTTGTAAGGCGAGCTAGCATTTGTTTCCCAGTTCTAAATGGAGTTGAATCACATGCGGTTTTTGGTCCTATGATCAAGAGTTGTTTTCTGGTAAGGAAAGTCATTATGGCGCTCGCATTGCCATACACAGTGCAAATAGCACTGGCGTCTGTTCCCAGCAAGTACAGTGTATTGGACTGAAGAGGAGCTACTGTTCTTGTCAGTTTCCTAAGCAGAGTTGAACTAGATATTGCCCCTGTGTGTAGGAAGCACTGTTCTTTTGTTCTGAGCAAGCTCACGGTTCAGACCCCATAGGAAACACAGTAGAGTAGAAGAGTGCTCTTTTCTCAAAAGCAGAGTGTGTTTCTTGTAAGGAGAGCTAGTGTTTGGTTCCCAGTCCTAAATGGAGTTGAATCACATGCAGTTTCTGGTCCTACGAGCAAGAGTTGTTTTCTGGTAAGAAGAGTCACTATTGCGCTCCCATATTCATACACAGTGCAAATAGCACTGGCGTCTGTTCCCAGCAAGTACAGTGTATTGGACTGAAGAGGAGCTACTGTTCTTGTCAGTTTCCTAATCAGAGTAGAACTAGATATGGTCCGTATGTGTAGGAAGCACAGTTCTTTTGTTCTGAGCAAGCTAACTTTTCGGATCCCATAGGAAACACAGTAGAGTAGAAGAGTGCTCTTTTCTCAAAAGCAGAGTGTGTTTCTTGTAAGGTGAGCTAGCGTTTTTTTCCCAGTCCTAAGTGGAGTTGAACCATATGCAATTTCTGGTCCTAAGAGCAAGAGATGTTTTCTGGTAAGAAGAGTCACTAATGTGCTCCCATTGCTGTACACAGTTTAAATAGCACTCGCGTCTCTTTCCAGCAAGTACAGTGTATCAGACTGAAGAGGAGCTACTGTTCTTGACAGTTTCCTAAGCAGAGTTGAACTAGATATGGCCCGTGTGTGTAGGAAGCACAGTACTTTTGTTCTGAGCAAGCTCACTGTTCTGGCCCTATAGTAAATACAGTAGAGTAGAAAAGTGCTCTTTTCTCAAAAGCAGAGTGTGTTTCTTGAAAGGTGAGCTAGCGTTTGTTTCCCACTCCTAAATGGAGTTGAAATACACATGCAGTTTCTGGTCCTACGAGCAAGAGTTGTTTTCTGGTAAGAAGAGTCCATTTTGCGTTCCATTTGCCATACACAGTGCAAATAGCACTCGTGTCTGTTCCCAGCAAGTACATCGTATTGGACTGAAGAGAGGCTACTGTTCTTTTCAGTTTCCTAACCAGAATTGAGCTAGATATGGCCCGTGTGTGTAGTAAGCACAGTTCTTTTGTTCTGAGCAAGCTCAAAGTTCTGGCCCTATAGGAAACACAGTAGAGTAGAAGAGTGCTCTTTTCTCAAAAGCAGAGTGTGTTTCTTGTTAGGCTAGCTAGCGTTTGTTTCCCAGTACTAAATGGAGGTGAATCAAATGCAGTATTTGTTCATACGAGCAAGAGTTGTTTTCTGGTAAGAAGAGTCACTATTGCGCTCCCATTGCCATACACAGTGCAAATAGCACTCGCGTCTGTTCCCAGCAAGTACAGTGTATTGGACAGAAGAGGAGCTACTGTTCTTGTCAGTTTCCTAAGCAGAGTTGACCTATATATGGCCCCTGTGTGTAGGAAGCACAGTTCTTTTGTTCTGAGCAAGCTCACTGTTCGGACCACATAGGAAACCCAGTAGAGTAGAAGAGTGCTCTTTTCTCAAAAGCAGAGTGTGTTTCTTGTAAGGCGAGCTAGCATTTGTTTCCCAGTCAGAAATGGAGTTGAATCACATGCAGTTTTTGGTCCTACGAGCAAGAGTTGTTTTCTGGT
>NW_026736825.1:0-58000 GCF_949786415.1 Peromyscus eremicus | reverse complement strand
ATGGCAATCGGAGCGCAATAGTGACTTTCCTTAACAGAAAACAACTCTTGCTCATAGGATCAAAAACTGCATGTGATTCAACTCCTTTTAGGACTGGGAAACAAACGCTAGCTCGCCTTACAAGTAACACATTCTGCTTTTGAGAAAAGAGCACTCTTCTACTCTACTGTGTTTCCTATAGAGCCAAAACAGTGAGCTTGCTCAGAACAAAAGAACTGTGCTTCCTACACACACGGCCATATCTGGTTCAATTCTGCTTAGGACACTGACAAGAACAGTAGCTCCTCTTCATTCCAATACACGGTACATGCTGGGAACAGAAGCTAGTGCTATTTGCCCTGTGTATGACAATGGGAGCGCAATAGTGATTCTTCTTACCAGAAAACAACTCTTGCTCCTAGGACCAGAAACTACATGTGATTCAACTCCATTTAGGACTGGGAAACAAATGCTAGCTCACCTTACAAGAAACACACTCTGCATTTGTGAAAAGATCACTCTTCTCCTCTACTATGTTTCCTGTAGGGACAGAACAGTGAGCTTGCTTAGAACAAAAGAACTGAGCTTCCTACACACAGGGGCCATATCTAGTTCAACTCTGCTTAGGAAACTGACAAGAACAGTAGCTCCTTTTAAGTCCAATACACTGTACTTGCTGGGAACAGACGCGAGTGCTATTTGCACTGTGTATGACAATGGGAGCGCAATAGTGACTTTCCTTACCAGAAAACAACTCTTGCTCGTAGGATCAAAAACTGCATGTGATTCAACTCCATTTAGGACTGGGAAACAAACGCTGGCTCGCCTTACAAGAAACACACTCTGCTTTTGAGAAAAGGGCACTCTTCTACTCTACTGTGTTTACTGTGCTTTCGAACAGTGACCTTGCTCAGAACAAAAAACTGTGCTTCCTACACACACGGGCCATATCTAGTTCAACTCTGCTTAGGAAACTGACAAGAACAGTTGCTCCTCTTCCGCCCAATACACTGTACATGCTGGGAACAGACGCCAGTGATATTTGCCCTGTGTATGACAATGGGAGCGCAATAGTGTCTCTTCTTACCATAAAACAACTCTTGCTCATAGGACCAGAAACTGCATGTGATTAAACTCCATTTAGTACTGAGAAACAAACACTAGCTCGCCTTACAAGAAACACACTCTGCTTTTGAGAAAAGAGCTCTCTTCTACTCTACTGTGTTTCCTATGGGGTCCGAACAGTGAGCTTGCTCAGAACAAAAGAACTGTGCTTCCTACACACATGGGCCATATCTAGTTCAACTCTGCTTAGGAAACTGACAAGAACAGTAGCTCCTCTTCAGTCCAATACACTGTACTTGATGGGAACAGACGCGAGTCCTATTTGCACTGTGTGTGGCAATGCGAGGGCAATAGTGACTTTCCTTACCAGAAAACAGCTCTTGCTCGTAGGACCAAAAACTGGATGTGATTCAACTCCATTTAGGACTGGGAAAGAAACGCTAGCTCGCCTTACAAGAAAAACACTCTGCTTTTGAGAAAAGAGCACTCTTATACTCTGCTGGGTTTCCTTTAGGGCCAGAACAGTGAGCATGCTCAGAACAAAAGAACTGTGCTTCCTACACACACGGCCATTTCTAGTTCAATTCTGCTTAGGAAACTGACAAGAACAGTAGATCCTCTTCAGTTCCATACACTGTACTTGCTGGGAACAGACGCCAGTGCTATTTGCCCTGTGTATGACAATGGGAGCGCAATAGTGACTCTTCTAACCAGAAAACAACTCTTGCTCATGGGACCAGAAACTGCATGTGATTCAACTCCATTTAGGACTGGGCAATAAACACTAGCTCGCCTTACAAGAAACACACTCTGCTTTTGAGAACAGAGCACACTTCAACTCTACAGTGTTTCCTATAGGGCCTGAATAGTGAGCTTGCTCAGAACAAAAGAACTGTGCTTCCTACACACACGGGCCATGTCTAGTTCAACTCTGCTTAGGAAACTGACAAGAACAGTAGCTCCTCATCAGTCCAATACACTGTACATGCTGGGAAGAGACGCCAGTGCTATTTGCCCTTTGTATGACAATGGGAGCGCAATAGTGATTCTTCTTACCAGAAAACAACTCTTGCTCGTAGGACCAGAAACTACATGTGATTCAACTCCATTTAGGACTGGAAAACAAACGCAAGCTCACCTTACAAGAAACACACTTTACTTTTGAGAAAAGAGCACTCTTCTACTCTACTGTTTTTCCTAAAGGGCCAGAATAGTGAGCTTGCTCAGAACAAAAGAACTGTGCTTCCTACACACACGGGCCATATCTAGTTCCATTCTGCTTAGGAAACTGGCAACAACAGTAGATCCTCTTCAGTCCAATACACTGTACATTGTGGGAACAGACGCCAGTGCTATTTGCCCTGTGTATGACAATGGGAGTGCAATAGTGACTCTTCTTACCAGAAAACAACTCTTCATCTTGGGACCAGAAACTGCATGTGATTGAACTCCATTTAGGCCTGGGAAACAAATGCTAGCTCGCCTTACAAGAAACACACTCTGCTTTTGAGAAAAGAGCACTCTTCTACTCTACTGTGTTTCCTATAGAACCAAAACAGTGAGCTTGCTCAGAACAAAAGAACTGTGCTTCCTACACACACGGCCATATCTGGTTCAATTCTGCTTAGGAAACTGACAAGAACAGTAGCTCCTCTTCAGTCCAATACACGGTACATGCTGGGAACAGAAGCCAGGGCTATTTGCGCTGTGTATGACAATGGGAGCGCAATAGTGATTCTTCTTACCAGAAAACAACTCTTGCTCGTAGGACTAGAAACTACATGTGATTCAACTCCATTTATGACTGGGAAACAAACGCTAGCTCGCCTTACAAGAAACACACTCTGCATTTGTGAAAAGATTACTCTTCTCCTCTACTATGTTTCCTATAGGGACAGAACAGTGAGCTTGCTTAGAACAAAAAAACTGAGCTTCCTACACACAGGGGCCATATCTAGTTCCACTCTGCTTAGGAAACTGACAAGAACAGTATCTCCTCTTAAGTCCAATACACTGTACTTGCTGGGAACAGACGCGAGTGCTATTTGCACTGTGTATGTCAATGGGAGCGCAATAGTGACTTTCCTTACCAGAAAACAACTCTTGCTCGTAGGATAAAAAACTGCATGTGATTCAACTCCTTTTAGGACTGGGAAACAAACGCTAGCTCGCCTTAGGAGAAACACACTCTGCTTTTGAGAAAAGATCACTCTTCTACTCTACTGTGTTTTTTATAGTGCCAGAACAGTGAGCTTGCTCAGAACAAAAGAACTGTGCTTCCTACACACACGGCCATATCTAGTTCAATTCTTCTTAGGAAACTTGCAACAAAAGTAGATCCTCTTCAGTCCAATACCCTGTACATGCTGGGAACAGACGCCAGTGCTATTTGCCCTGTGTATGACAATGGGAGCGCAATAGTGACTCTTCTTACCAGAAAACAACTCTTGATCTTGGGACAAGAAACTGCATGTGATTGAACTCCATTTAGGACTGGGAAACAAATGCTAGCTCGCCTTACAAGAAACACACTCTGCTTTTGAGAAAAGAGCACTCATCTACTCTACTGTGTTTCCTATAGAGCCAAAACAGTGAGCTTGCTCAGAACAAAAGAACTGTGCTTAATACACACACGGCCATATCTGGTTCAATTCTGCTTAGGAAACTGACAAGAATAGTAGATCCTCTTCAGTCCAATACACTGTACATGCTGGGAATAGAGCCAGGGCTATTTTCCTTGTGTATGACAATGGGGGCGCAATAGTGACTCTTCTTATCAGAAAAGGACTCTTACTCGTAAGACTAGAAACTGCATGTGATTCAACTCCATTTAGGACTGGGAAACAAATGCTAGCTCGCCTTACAAGAAACACACTCTGCTTTTGAGAAAAGAGCACTCTTCTACTCTACTGTGTTTCCTATAGGGCCTGAATAGTGAGCTTGCTCAGAACAAAAGATCTGTGCTTCCTACACACACGGGCCATATCTAGTTCAACTCTGCTTAGGAAACTGACAAGAACAGTAGCTCCTCTTCAGTCCAATACATGGTACATGCTGGGAACAGAAGCCAGTGCTATTTGCCCTGTGTATGACAATGGGAGCGCAATAGTGATTCTTCTTACCAGAAAACAAATCTTGCTCGTAGGACCAGAAACTACATGTGATTCAACTCCATTTAGGACAGGGAAACAAACGCTAGCTCGCCTTACAAGAAACACACTCTGCATTTGTGAAAAGATCACTCTTCTCCTCTACTATGTTTCCTATTGGGCCAGAATAGTGAGCTTGCTCAGAAAAAAAAAACTGTGTTTCCTACACACACGGCTATATCTAGTTCAACTCTGCTTAGGAAACTTACAAGAACAGTACCTCCTCTTCAGTCCAATACACTGTACATGCTGGGAATAGATGCCAGTGTTATTTGCCCTGTGTATGACAATGGGAGCGCAATAGTGACTCTTCTTACGAGAAAACATCTCTTGCTCGTAGGACCAGAAACTGCATGGGATTCAACTCCATTTCAGACTGGGAAACAAATGTTAGCTTGCCTTACAAGAAACACACTCTCTTTTTGAGAAAAGAGCACTCTTCTACTCTACTGTATTTCCTTTGGGGTCCGAACAGTGAGCTTGCTCAGAACAAAAGAACTGTGCTTCCTACACACATGGGCCAAATCTAGTTCAACTCTGCTTAGGAAACTGACAAGAACAGTAGCTCCTCTTCAGTCCAATACACTGTACTTGCTGGGAACAGACGCGAGTCCTATTTGCATTGTGTGTCGCAATGGGAGGGCAATAGTGACTTTCCTTACCAGAAAACAACTCTTGCTAGTAGGACCAAAAACTGCATGTGATTCAACTCCATTTAGGACTGGGAAACAAACGCTAGTTTGCCTTACAAGAAACACACTCTGCTTTTGAGAAAAGAGCACTCTTCTACTCTACTGGGTTTCCTAAAGGGCCAGAACAGTGAGCATGCTCAGAACAAAAGAACTGTGCTTCCTACACACACGGCCATATCTAGTTCAATTCTGCTTTGGAAACTGACAAGAACAGTAGATCCTCTTCAGTTCCATATACTGTACTTGCTGGGAACAGACACCAGTGCTATTTGCCCTGTGTATGACAATGGGAGCGCAATAGTGACTCTTTTAACCAGAAAACAACTGTTGCTCATAGGACCAGAAACTGCATGTGATTAAACTCCATTTAGTACTGAGAAACAAACACTAGCTCTCCTTACAAGAAACACACTCTGCTTTTGAGAAGAGAGCACTCTTCTACTCTACTGTGTTTCCTATGGGTTCCGAACAGTGAGCTTGCTCAGAACAAAAGAACTGTGCTTCCTACACACATGGGCCATATCTAGTTCAACTCTGCTTAGGAAACTGACAAGAACAGTAGCTCCTCTTCAGTCCAATACACTGTACTTAATGGGAACAGACGCGAGTCCTATTTGCACTGTGTGTGGCAATGGGAGGGCAAGAGTGACTTTCCTTACCAGAAAACTACTCTTGCTCATAGGACCAAAAACTGCATGTGATTCAACTCCATTTAGGACTGGGAAAGAAACGCTAGCTCGCCTTACAAGAAACACACTCTGCTTCTCAGAAAAGAGCACTCTTCTACTCTACTGTGTCTCCTTTAGGGCCAGAACAGTGAGCATGCTCAGAACAAAAGAACTGTGCTTCCTACACACACGGCCATATCTAGTTCAATTCTGCTTAGGAAACTGACAAGAACAGTAGATCCTCTTCAGTTCCATACACTGTACTTGCTGGGAACAGACGCCAGTGCTATTTGCCCTGTGTATGACAATGGGAGCGCAATAGTGACTCTTTTAACCAGAAAACATCTCTTGCTCATAGGACCAGAAACTGCATGTGATTCAACTCCATTTAGGACTGGGCAATAAACACTTGCTCGCCTTACAAGAAACACACTCTGCTTTTGAGAAAAGAGCACTCTTCTACTCTACTGTGTTTCCAATATGGCCTGAATAGTGAGCTTGCTCAGAACAAAAGAATTGTGCTTCCTACACACATGGGCCATATCTAGTTCAACTCTGCTTAGGAAACTGACAACAACAGTAGCTCCTCTTCAGTCCAATACACTGTACATGCTGGGAACAGACGCCAGTGCTTTTTGCCCTGTGTATGAGAATGGGAGCGCAATAGTGATTCTTCTTACAAGAAAACAACTCTTGCTCGTAGGACCAGAAACTACATGTGATTCAACTCCATTTAGGACTGGAAAACAAACGCAAGCTCGCCTTACAAGAAACACACTCTGCTTTTGTGAACAGATCACTATCTACTCTACTATGTTTCCTATAAGGGACAGAACAGTGAGCTTGCTCAGAACAAAAGAACTGAGCTTCCTACACTCAGGGGCCATATCTAGTTCAACTCTGCTTGGGAAACTGACAAGAAAAGTATCTCCTCTTAAGTCCAATACACTGTACTTTCTGGGAAGAGACGCGAGTGCTCTTTGCACAGTGTATGGCAATGGGAGCGCAATAGTGACTTTCCTTACCAGAAAACAACTCTTGCTTGTAGGATCAAAAACTGCATGTGATTCAACTCCATTTAGGACTGGGAAACAAACGCTAGCTCGCCTTACAAGACACAAACTTTACTTTTGAGAAAAGAGCACTCTTCTACTCTACTGTGTTTCCTATAGGGCCAGAATAGTGAGCTTGCTCAGAACAAAAGAACTGTGCTTCCTACACACACGGGCCATATCTAGTTCCATTCTGCTTAGGACCTACAAGAACAGTAGCTCCTCTTCAGTCCAATACACTGTACTTGCTGGGAACAGACGCGAGTGCTGTTTGCTCTGAATATGGCAATCGGAGCGCAATAGTGACTTTCCTTAACAGAAAACAACTCTTGCTCATAGGATCAAAAACTGCATGTGATTCAACTCCTTTTAGGACTGGGAAACAAACGCTAGCTTGCCTTACAAGTAACACATTCTGCTTTTGAGAAAAGAGCACTCTTCTTCTCTACTGTGTTTCCTATAGAGCCAAAACTGTGAGCTTGCTCAGAACAAAAGAACTGTGCTTCCTACACACACGGCCATATCTGGTTCAATTCTGCTTAGGACACTGACAAGAACAGTAGCTCCTCTTCAGTCCAATACACGGTACATGCTGGGAACAGAAGCTAGTGCTATTTGCCCTGTGTATGACAATGGGAGCGCAATAGTGATTCTTCTTACCAGAAAACAACTCTTGCTCGTAGGACCAGAAACTACATGTGATTCAACTCCATTTAGGACTGGGAAACAAATGCTAGCTCATCTTACAAGAAACACACTCTGCATTTGTGAAAAGATCACTCATCTCCTCTACTATGTTTCCTATAGGGACAGAACAGTGAGCTTGCTTAGAACAAAAGAACTGAGCTTCCTACACACAGGGGCCATATCTAGTTCAACTCTGCTTAGGAAACTGACAAGAACAGTAGCTCCTTTTAAGTCCAATACACTGTACTTGCTGGGAACAGACGCGAGTGCTATTTGCACTGTGTATGACAATGGGAGCGCAATAGTGACTTTCCTTACCAGAAAACAACTCTTGCTCGTAGGATCAAAAACTGCATGTGATTCAACTCCATTTAGGACTGGGAAACAAACGCTGGCTCGCCTTACAAGAAACACACTCTGCTTTTGAGAAAAGGGCACTCTTCTACTCTACTGTGTTTACTGTGCTTTCGAACAGTGACCTTGCTCAGAACAAAAAACTGTGCTTCCTACACACACGGGCCATATCTAGTTCAACTCTGCTTAGGAAACTGACAAGAACAGTAGATCCTCCTCAGTCCAATACACTGTACATGCTGGGAACAGACGCCAGTGATATTTGCCCTGTGTATGACAATGGGAGCACAATAGTGACTCTTCTTACCAGAAAACAACTCTTGATCTTGGGACCAGTCACTGCATGTGATTGAACTCCATTTAGGCCTGGGAAACAAATGCTAGCTCGCCTTACAAGAAACACACTCTGCTTTTGAGAAAAGAGCACTCTTCTACTCTACTGTGTTTACTCTGGTTTCGAACAGTGACCTTGCTCAGAACAAAAAACTGTGCTTCCTACACACACGGGCCATATCTATTTCAACTCTGCTTAGGAAACTGACAAGAACAGTTGATCCTCTTCCGCCCAATACACTGTACATGCTGGGAACAGACGCCAGTGATATTTGCCCTGTGTATGACAATGGGAGCGCAATAGTGTCTCTTCTTACCATAAAACAACTTTTGCTCATAGGACCAGAAACTGCATGTGATTAAACTCCATTTAGTACTGAGAAACAAACACTAGCTCGCCTTACAAGAAACACACTCTGCTTTTGAGAAAAGAGCTCTCTTCTACTCTACTGTGTTTCCTATGGGGTCCGAACAGTGAGCTTGCTCAGAACAAAAGAACTGTGCTTCCTACACACATGGGCCATATCTAGTTCAACTCTGCTTAGGAAACTGACAAGAACAGTAGCTCCTCTTCAGTCCAATACACTGTACTTGATAGGAACAGACGCGAGTCCTATTTGCACTGTGTGTGGCAATGGGAGGGCAATAGTGACTTTCTTTACCAGAAAACAGCTCTTGCTCTTGGACCAAAAACTGCATGTGATTCAACTCCATTTAGGACTGGGAAAGAAACGCTAGCTCGCCTTACAAGAAACACACTCTGCTTTTGAGAAAAGAGCACTCTTCTACTCTACTGGGTTTCCTTTAGGGCCAGAACAGTGAGCATGCTCAGAACAAAAGAACTGTGCTTCCTACACACACGGCCATATCTAGTTCAATTCTGCTTAGGAAACTGACAAGAACAGTAGATCCTCTTCAGTTCCATACACTGTACTTGCTGGGAACAGACGCCAGTGCTATTTGCCCTGTGTATGACAATGGGAGCGCAATAGTGACTCTTCTAACCAGAAAACAACTCTTGCTCATGGGACCAGAAACTGCATGTGATTCAACTCCATTTAGGACTGGGCAATAAACACTAGCTCGCCTTACAAGAAACACACTCTGCTTTTGAGAACAGAGCACACTTCAACTCTACAGTGTTTCCTATAGGGCCTGAATAGTGAGTTTGCTCAGAACAAAAGAACTGTGCTTCCTACACACACGGGCCATGTCTAGTTCAACTCTGCTTAGGAAACTGACAAGAACAGTAGCTCCTCTTCAGTCCAATACACTGTACATGCTGGGAAGAGACGCCAGTGCTATTTGCCCTTTGTATGACAATGGGAGCGCAATAGTGATTCTTCTTACCAGAAAACAACTCTTGCTCGTAGGACCAGAAACTACATGTGATTCAACTCCATTTAGGACTGGAAAACAAACGCAAGCTCGCCTTACAAGAAACACACTTTACTTTTGAGAAAAGAGCACTCTTCTACTCTACTGTGTTTCCTAAAGGGCCAGAATAGTGAGCTTGCTCAGAAAAAAAGAACTGTGCTTCCTACACACACGGGCCATATCTAGTTCCATTCTGCTTAGGAAACTGGCAACAACAGTAGATCCTCTTCAGTCCAATACACTGTACATTGTGGGAACAGACGCCAGTGCTATTTGCCCTGTGTATGACAATGGGAGTGCAATAGTGACTCTTCTTACCAGAAAACAACTCTTCATCTTGGGACCAGAAACTGCATGTGATTGAACTCCATTTAGGCCTGGGAAACAAATGCTAGCTCGCCTTACAAGAAACACACTCTGCTTTTGAGAAAAGAGCACTCTTCTACTCTACTGTGTTTCCTATAGAACCAAAACAGTGAGCTTGCTCAGAACAAAAGAACTGTGCTTCCTACACACACGGCCATATCTGGTTCAATTCTGCTTAGGAAACTGACAAGAACAGTAGCTCCTCTTCAGTCCAATACACGGTACATGCTGGGAACAGAAGCCAGTGCTATTTGCGCTGTGTATGACAATGGGAGCGCAATAGTGATTCTTCTTACCAGAAAACAACTCTTGCTCGTAGGACTAGAAACTACATGTGATTCAACTCCATTTATGACTGGGAAACAAACGCTAGCTCGCCTTACAAGAAACACACTCTGCATTTGTGAAAAGGTTACTCTTCTCCTCTACTATGTTTCCTATAGGGACAGAACAGTGAGCTTGCTTAGAACAAAAAAACTGAGCTTCCTACACACAGGGGCCATATCTAGTTCCACTCTGCTTAGGAAACTGACAAGAACAGTATCTCCTCTTAAGTCCAATACACTGTACTTGCTGGGAACAGACGCGAGTGCTATTTGCACTGTGTATGTCAAAGGGAGCGCAATAGTGACTTTCCTTACCAGAAAACAACTCTTGCTCGTAGGATCAAAAACTGCATGTGATTCAACTCCTTTTAGGACTGGGAAACAAACGCTAGCTCGCCTTAGGAGAAACACACTCTGCTTTTGAGAAAAGAGCACTCTTCTACTCTACTGTGTTTTTTATAGTGCCAGAACAGTGAGCTTGCTCAGAACAAAAGAACTGTGCTTCCTACACACACGGCCATATCTAGTTCAATTCTTCTTAGGAAACTTGCAACAAAAGTAGATCCTCTTCAGTCCAATACCCTGTACATGCTGGGAACAGACGCCAGTGCTATTTGCCCTGTGTTTGACAATGGGAGCGCAATAGTGACTCTTCTTACCAGAAAACAACTCTTGATCTTGGGACAAGAAACTGCATGTGATTGAACTCCATTTAGGCCTGGGAAACAAATGCTAGCTCGCCTTACAAGAAACACACTCTGCTTTTGAGAAAAGAGCACTCATCTACTCTACTGTGTTTCCTATAGAGCCAAAACAGTGAGCTTGCTCAGAACAAAAGAACTGTGCTTAATACACACACGGCCATATCTGGTTCAGTTCTGCTTAGGAAACTGACAAGAATAGTAGATCCTCTTCAGTCCAATACACTGTACATGCTGGGAATAGAGCCAGGGCTATTTTCCTTGTGTATGACAATGGGGGCGCAATAGTGACTCTTCTTATCAGAAAAGGACTCTTACTCGTAAGACTAGAAACTGCATGTGATTCAACTCCATTTAGGACTGGGAAACAAATGCTAGCTCGCCTTACAAGAAACACACTCTGCTTTTGAGAAAAGAGCACTCTTCTACTCTACTGTGTTTCCTATAGGGCCTGAATAGTGAGCTTGCTCAGAACAAAAGATCTGTGCTTCCTACACACACGGGCCATATCTAGTTCAACTCTGCTTAGGAAACTGACAAGAACAGTAGCTCCTCTTCAGTCCAATACATGGTACATGCTGGGAACAGAAGCCAGTGCTATTTGCCCTGTGTATGACAATGGGAGCGCAATAGTGATTCTTCTTACCAGAAAACAAATCTTGCTCGTAGGACCAGAAACTACATGTGATTCAACTCCATTTAGGACAGGGAAACAAACGCTAGCTCGCCTTACAAGAAACACACTCTGCATTTGTGAAAAGATCACTCTTCTCCTCTACTATGTTTCCTATTGGGCCAGAATAGTGAGCTTGCTCAGAAAAAAAAAACTGTGTTTCCTACACACACGGCTATATCTAGTTCAACTCTGCTTAGGAAACTGACAAGAACAGTACCTCCTCTTCAGTCCAATACACTGTACATGCTGGGAATAGATGCCAGTGTTATTTGCCCTGTGTATGACAATGGGAGCGCAATAGTGACTCTTCTTACGAGAAAACATCTCTTGCTCGTAGGACCAGAAACTGCATGGGATTCAACTCCATTTCAGACTGGGAAACAAATGTTAGCTTGCCTTACAAGAAACACACTCTCTTTTTGAGAAAAGAGCACTCTTCTACTCTACTGTATTTCCTTTGGGGTCCGAACAGTGAGCTTGCTCAGAACAAAAGAACTGTGCTTCCTACACACATGGGCCAAATCTAGTTCAACTCTGCTTAGGAAACTGACAAGAACAGTAGCTCCTCTTCAGTCCAATACACTGTACTTGCTGGGAACAGACGCGAGTCCTATTTGCATTGTGTGTGGCAATGGGAGGGCAATAGTGACTTTCCTTACCAGAAAACAACTCTTGCTCGTAGGACCAAAAACTGCATGTGATTCAACTCCATTTAGGACTGGGAAACAAACGCTAGTTTGCCTTACAAGAAACACACTCTGCTTTTGAGAAAAGAGCACTCTTCTACTCTACTGGGTTTCCTAAAGGGCCAGAACAGTGAGCATGCTCAGAACAAAAGAACTGTGCTTCCTACACACACGGCCATATCTAGTTCAATTCTGCTTTGGAAACTGACAAGAACAGTAGATCCTCTTCAGTTCCATATACTGTACTTGCTGGGAACAGACACCAGTGCTATTTGCCCTGTGTATGACAATGTAGCGCAATAGTGACTCTTTTAACCAGAAAACAACTCTTGCTCATAGGACCAGAAACTGCATGTGATTAAACTCCATTTAGTACTGAGAAACAAACACTAGCTCTCCTTACAAGAAACACACTCTGCTTTTGAGAAGAGAGCACTCTTCTACTCTACTGTGTTTCCTATGGGTTCCGAACAGTGAGCTTGCTCAGAACAAAAGAACTGTGCTTCCTACACACATGGGCCATATCTAGTTCAACTCTGCTTAGGAAACTGACAAGAACAGTAGCTCCTCTTCAGTCCAATACACTGTACTTAATGGGAACAGACGCGAGTCCTATTTGCACTGTGTGTGGCAATGGGAGGGCAAGAGTGACTTTCCTTACCAGAAAACTACTCTTGCTCATAGGACCAAAAACTGCATGTGATTCAACTCCATTTAGGACTGGGAAAGAAACGCTAGCTCGCCTTACAAGAAACACACTCTGCTTCTCAGAAAAGAGCACTCTTCTACTCTACTGTGTCTCCTTTAGGGCCAGAACAGTGAGCATGCTCAGAACAAAAGAACTGTGCTTCCTACACACACGGCCATATCTAGTTCAATTCTGCTTAGGAAACTGACAAGAACAGTAGATCCTCTTCAGTTCCATACACTGTACTTGCTGGGAACAGACGCCAGTGCTATTTGCCCTGTGTATGACAATGGGAGCGCAATAGTGACTCTTTTAACCAGAAAACAACTCTTGCTCATAGGACCAGAAACTGCATGTGATTCAACTCCATTTAGGACTGGGCAATAAACACTTGCTCGCCTTACAAGAAACACACTCTGCTTTTGAGAAAAGAGCACTCTTCTACTCTACTGTGTTTCCAATATGGCCTGAATAGTGAGCTTGCTCAGAACAAAAGAATTGTGCTTCCTACACACATGGGCCATATCTAGTTCAACTCTGCTTAGGAAACTGACAACAACAGTAGCTCCTCTTCAGTCCAATACACTGTACATGCTGGGAACAGACGCCAGTGCTTTTTGCCCTGTGTATGAGAATGGGAGCGCAATAGTGATTCTTCTTACCAGAAAACAACTCTTGCTCGTAGGACCAGAAACTACATGTGATTCAACTCCATTTAGGACTGGAAAACAAACGCAAGCTCGCCTTACAAGAAACACACTCTGCTTTTGTGAACAGATCACTATCTACTCTACTATGTTTCCTATAAGGGACAGAACAGTGAGCTTGCTCAGAACAAAAGAACTGAGCTTCCTACACTCAGGGGCCATATCTAGTTCAACTCTGCTTGGGAAACTGACAAGAAAAGTATCTCCTCTTAAGTCCAATACACTGTACTTTCTGGGAAGAGACGCGAGTGCTCTTTGCACAGTGTATGGCAATGGGAGCGCAATAGTGACTTTCCTTACCAGAAAACAACTCTTGCTTGTAGGATCAAAAACTGCATGTGATTCAACTCCATTTAGGACTGGGAAACAAACGCTAGCTCGCCTTACAAGACACAAACTTTACTTTTGAGAAAAGAGCACTCTTCTACTCTACTGTGTTTCCTATAGGGCCAGAATAGTGAGCTTGCTCAGAACAAAAGAACTGTGCTTCCTACACACACGGGCCATATCTAGTTCCATTCTGCTTAGGACCTACAAGAACAGTAGCTCCTCTTCAGTCCAATACACTGTACTTGCTGGGAACAGACGCGAGTGCTGTTTGCTCTGAATATGGCAATCGGAGCGCAATAGTGACTTTCCTTAACAGAAAACAACTCTTGCTCATAGGATCAAAAACTGCATGTGATTCAACTCCTTTTAGGACTGGGAAACAAACGCTAGCTTGCCTTACAAGTAACACATTCTGCTTTTGAGAAAAGAGCACTCTTCTTCTCTACTGTGTTTCCTATAGAGCCAAAACAGTGAGCTTGCTCAGAACAAAAGAACTGTGCTTCCTACACACACGGCCATATCTGGTTCAATTCTGCTTAGGACACTGACAAGAACAGTAGCTCCTCTTCATTCCAATACACGGTACATGCTGGGAACAGAAGCTAGTGCTATTTGCCCTGTGTATGACAATGGGAGCGCAATAGTGATTCTTCTTACCAGAAAACAACTCTTGCTCGTAGGACCAGAAACTACATGTGATTCAACTCCATTTAGGACTGGGAAACAAATGCTAGCTCATCTTACAAGAAACACACTCTGCATTTGTGAAAAGATCACTCATCTCCTCTACTATGTTTCCTATAGGGACAGAACAGTGAGCTTGCTTAGAACAAAAGAACTGAGCTTCCTACACACAGGGGCCATATCTAGTTCAACTCTGCTTAGGAAACTGACAAGAACAGTAGCTCCTTTTAAGTCCAATACACTGTACTTGCTGGGAACAGACGCGAGTGCTATTTGCACTGTGTATGACAATGGGAGCGCAATAGTGACTTTCCTTACCAGAAAACAACTCTTGCTCGTAGGATCAAAAACTGCATGTGATTCAACTCCATTTAGGACTGGGAAACAAACGCTGGCTCGCCTTACAAGAAACACACTCTGCTTTTGAGAAAAGGGCACTCTTCTACTCTACTGTGTTTACTGTGCTTTCGAACAGTGACCTTGCTCAGAACAAAAAACTGTGCTTCCTACACACACGGGCCATATCTAGTTCAACTCTGCTTAGGAAACTGACAAGAACAGTAGATCCTCCTCAGTCCAATACACTGTACATGCTGGGAACAGACGCCAGTGATATTTGCCCTGTGTATGACAATGGGAGCACAATAGTGACTCTTCTTACCAGAAAACAACTCTTGATCTTGGGACCAGTCACTGCATGTGATTGAACTCCATTTAGGCCTGGGAAACAAATGCTAGCTCGCCTTACAAGAAACACACTCTGCTTTTGAGAAAAGAGCACTCTTCTACTCTACTGTGTTTACTCTGGTTTCGAACAGTGACCTTGCTCAGAACAAAAAACTGTGCTTCCTACACACACGGGCCATATCTATTTCAACTCTGCTTAGGAAACTGACAAGAACAGTTGCTCCTCTTCTGCCCAATACACTGTACATGCTGGGAACAGACGCCAGTGATATTTGCCCTGTGTATGACAATGGGAGCGCAATAGTGTCTCTTCTTACCATAAAACAACTTTTGCTCATAGGACCAGAAACTGCATGTGATTAAACTCCATTTAGTACTGAGAAACAAACACTAGCTCGCCTTACAAGAAACACACTCTGCTTTTGAGAAAAGAGCTCTCTTCTACTCTACTGTGTTTCCTATGGGGTCCGAACAGTGAGCTTGCTCAGAACAAAAGAACTGTGCTTCCTACACACATGGGCCATATCTAGTTCAACTCTGCTTAGGAAACTGACAAGAACAGTAGCTCCTCTTCAGTCCAATACACTGTACTTGATAGGAACAGACGCGAGTCCTATTTGCACTGTGTGTGGCAATGGGAGGGCAATAGTGACTTTCTTTACCAGAAAACAGCTCTTGCTCTTGGACCAAAAACTGCATGTGATTCAACTCCATTTAGGACTGGGAAAGAAACGCTAGCTCGCCTTACAAGAAACACACTCTGCTTTTGAGAAAAGAGCACTCTTCTACTCTACTGGGTTTCCTTTAGGGCCAGAACAGTGAGCATGCTCAGAACAAAAGAACTGTGCTTCCTACACACACGGCCATATCTAGTTCAATTCTGCTTAGGAAACTGACAAGAACAGTAGATCCTCTTCAGTTCCATACACTGTACTTGCTGGGAACAGACGCCAGTGCTATTTGCCCTGTGTATGACAATGGGAGCGCAATAGTGACTCTTCTAACCAGAAAACAACTCTTGCTCATGGGACCAGAAACTGCATGTGATTCAACTCCATTTAGGACTGGGCAATAAACACTAGCTCGCCTTACAAGAAACACACTCTGCTTTTGAGAACAGAGCACACTTCAACTCTACAGTGTTTCCTATAGGGCCTGAATAGTGAGTTTGCTCAGAACAAAAGAACTGTGCTTCCTACACACACGGGCCATGTCTAGTTCAACTCTGCTTAGGAAACTGACAAGAACAGTAGCTCCTCTTCAGTCCAATACACTGTACATGCTGGGAAGAGACGCCAGTGCTATTTGCCCTTTGTATGACAATGGGAGCGCAATAGTGATTCTTCTTACCAGAAAACAACTCTTGCTCGTAGGACCAGAAACTACATGTGATTCAACTCCATTTAGGACTGGAAAACAAACGCAAGCTCGCCTTACAAGAAACACACTTTACTTTTGAGAAAAGAGCACTCTTCTACTCTACTGTGTTTCCTAAAGGGCCAGAATAGTGAGCTTGCTCAGAAAAAAAGAACTGTGCTTCCTACACACACGGGCCATATCTAGTTCCATTCTGCTTAGGAAACTGGCAACAACAGTAGATCCTCTTCAGTCCAATACACTGTACATTGTGGGAACAGACGCCAGTGCTATTTGCCCTGTGTATGACAATGGGAGTGCAATAGTGACTCTTCTTACCAGAAAACAACTCTTCATCTTGGGACCAGAAACTGCATGTGATTGAACTCCATTTAGGCCTGGGAAACAAATGCTAGCTCGCCTTACAAGAAACACACTCTGCTTTTGAGAAAAGAGCACTCTTCTACTCTACTGTGTTTCCTATAGAACCAAAACAGTGAGCTTGCTCAGAACAAAAGAACTGTGCTTCCTACACACACGGCCATATCTGGTTCAATTCTGCTTAGGAAACTGACAAGAACAGTAGCTCCTCTTCAGTCCAATACACGGTACATGCTGGGAACAGAAGCCAGTGCTATTTGCGCTGTGTATGACAATGGGAGCGCAATAGTGATTCTTCTTACCAGAAAACAACTCTTGCTCGTAGGACTAGAAACTACATGTGATTCAACTCCATTTATGACTGGGAAACAAACGCTAGCTCGCCTTACAAGAAACACACTCTGCATTTGTGAAAAGGTTACTCTTCTCCTCTACTATGTTTCCTATAGGGACAGAACAGTGAGCTTGCTTAGAACAAAAAAACTGAGCTTCCTACACACAGGGGCCATATCTAGTTCCACTCTGCTTAGGAAACTGACAAGAACAGTATCTCCTCTTAAGTCCAATACACTGTACTTGCTGGGAACAGACGCGAGTGCTATTTGCACTGTGTATGTCAAAGGGAGCGCAATAGTGACTTTCCTTACCAGAAAACAACTCTTGCTCGTAGGATCAAAAACTGCATGTGATTCAACTCCTTTTAGGACTGGGAAACAAACGCTAGCTCGCCTTAGGAGAAACACACTCTGCTTTTGAGAAAAGAGCAATCTTCTACTCTACTGTGTTTTTTATAGTGCCAGAACAGTGAGCTTGCTCAGAACAAAAGATCTGTGCTTCCTACACACACGGCCATATCTAGTTCAATTCTTCTTAGGAAACTTGCAACAAAAGTAGATCCTCTTCAGTCCAATACCCTGTACATGCTGGGAACAGACGCCAGTGCTATTTGCCCTGTGTTTGACAATGGGAGCGCAATAGTGACTCTTCTTACCAGAAAACAACTCTTGATCTTGGGACAAGAAACTGCATGTGATTGAACTCCATTTAGGCCTGGGAAACAAATGCTAGCTCGCCTTACAAGAAACACACTCTGCTTTTGAGAAAAGAGCACTCATCTACTCTACTGTGTTTCCTATAGAGCCAAAACAGTGAGCTTGCTCAGAACAAAAGAACTGTGCTTAATACACACACGGCCATATCTGGTTCAGTTCTGCTTAGGAAACTGACAAGAATAGTAGATCCTCTTCAGTCCAATACACTGTACATGCTGGGAATAGAGCCAGGGCTATTTTCCTTGTGTATGACAATGGGGGCGCAATAGTGACTCTTCTTATCAGAAAAGGACTCTTACTCGTAAGACTAGAAACTGCATGTGATTCAACTCCATTTAGGACTGGGAAACAAACGCTAGCTCGCCTTACAAGAAACACACTCTGCTTTTGAGAAAAGAGCACTCTTCTACTCTTCTGTGTTTCCTTTGGGGTCCAAACAGTGTCCTTGCTCAGAACAAAAGAACTGTGCTTCCTACACAACGGGCCATATCTAGTTCAACTCTGCTTATGAAATTGACAAGTACAGTAGCTCCTCTTCAGTCCAATATACTGTACTTGTAGGGAACAGACGCGAGAGCTATTTGCACTGTATATGGCAATGGAAGCCCAATAGTGACTCTTCTTACCAGAAAACAACTCTTGCTCATAGGACCAAAAACTGCATAGGATTCAACTCCATTTAGGACTGGGAAACAAACGCTAGCTCGCCTTACAAGAAAAACACTCTGCTTTTGAGAAAAGAGCACTCTTCTACTCTACTGTGTTTCCTATGGGGTCCGAACAGTGCGCTTGCTCAGAACAAAAGAACTGTGCTTCCTACACACACCGGCCATATCTAGTTCAACTCTGCTTAAGAAACTGATAAGAACAGTAGCTCATCTTCAGTCCAATACACTGTACCTGCTGGGAACAGACGCAAGTGCTATTCGCACTATGTATGGCAATGGGAGCGCAATAGTGACTTTCCTTACCAGAAGACAACTCTAAAGCTCGTAGGACCTGAAACTGCATGTGATACAACTCCATTTAGGACTGGGAAATAAACGCTAGATCGCCTTACAAGAAACACACTCTGCTTTTGATAAAAGATCACTCTTCTACTCTACTGTGTTTCCTATAGGGCCAGAACAGTAAGCTTGCTCAGAACATAAGAACTGTGCTTCCTACACACACGGGCCATATCTAGTTCAACTCTGCTTAGGAAACTGACAAGAACAGGAGCTCCTCTTCAGTCCAATACACTGTACTTGCTGGGAACAGACGCGAGTGCTTTTTGTAATGTGTATGGCAATGGGAGCGCAATAGTGACTTTCCTTACCAGAAAACAACTCTTGCTAGTAGGATCAAAAACTGCATGTGATTCAACTCCATTTAGGACTGGGAAACAAATGCTAGCTTGCCTTACGAGAAACACACTCTGCTTTTGAGAAAAGATCACTCTTCTACTCTACTCTGTTTTTTATAGGGCCAGAATATTGAGCTTGCTCAGAACAAAAGAACTGTGCTTCCTACACACATGGGCCATATCTAGTTCAACTCTGCTTAGGAAACTGACAAGAACAGTAGCTCCTCTTCAGTCCAATACACTGTACATGCTGGGAACAGAGGCCAGTGTTATTTGCCCTGTGTATAACAATGGGAGCACAATAGTGACTCTTCTTACGAGAAAACATCTCTTGCTCGTAGGACCAGAAACTGCATGGGATTCAACTCCATTTCAGACTGGGAAACAAATGCTAGCTCGCCTTACAAGAAACACACTCTGCTTTGGAGAATAGAGCACACTTCTACTCTACTGTGTTTCCATTGGGGTCCGAACAGTGAGCTTGCTCAGAACAAAAGAACTGTGCATCCTACACACACGGGCCATATCTAGTTCAACTCTGATTAGGAAACTGACAAGAACAGTAGCTCCTCTTCAGTCCAATACACTGTACTTGCTCGGAACAGACGCGAGTGCTATTTGCACTGTATATGGCAATTGGAGCGCAATAGTGACTCTTCTTACCAGAAAACAACTCTTGCTCGTAGGACCAGAAACTGCATGTGATTCAACTCCATGTAGGACTGTGAAACAAACGCTAGCTCGCCTTACAAGAAACACACTCTGCTTTTGATAAAGAGCAATCTTCTACTCTACTGTTTCCTATAGGGCCAGAACAGTGAGCTTGCTCAGAACAAAAAACTGTGCTTCATACACACACGGCGGTATCCAGTTGAATTTTGCTTAGGAAACTGACAAGAACAGTAGATCCTCTTCAGTCCAATACACTGTACTTGCTGGGAACACACGCAAGTGCTATTTGAACTGTATATGGCAATTGGAGCGCAATAGTGACTCTTCTTACCAGAAAACAACTCTTGCTTGTAGGACCAGAAACTGCATGGGATTCAACTCCATATAGGACTGGGAAACAAATGCTAGCTCACCTTACAAGAAACACACTCTGCTTTTGAGAAAAGAGCACTCTTCTACTCTACTGTGTTTCCTTTGGGGTCCGAACAGTGAGCTTGCTCAGAACAAAAGAACTGTGCTTCCTATACACACGACCCTTATCTTGTTCAACTCTGCTTAGGAAACTGACAAGAACAGTACCTCCTCTTCAGTCCAATACACTGTACATGTTGGGAACAGATGCCACTGCTGTTTGCCCTGTGTATGACAATGGGAGGGCAATAGTGACTCTTCTTACCAGAAAACAACTCTTGCTCGCAGAACCAGAAACTGCATGGGATTCAACTCCATTTCTGACTGGGAAACAAATGCTAGCTCGCCTTACAAGAAACACACTCTGCTTTTGAGAAAAGAGCACTCTTCTACTCTACTGTGTTTCCTTTGGGGTCCGAACAGTGAGCTTGCTCAGAACAAAAGAACTGTGCTTCCTATACACACGACCCATATCTTGTTCAACTCTGCTTAGGAAACTGACAAGAACAGTAGCTCCTCTTCAGTCCAATACACTGTACTTGCTGGGAACAGACGCGAGTGCTATTTGCACTGTATATGGCAATTGGAGCGCAATAGTAACTCTTCTTACCAGAAAACAACTCTTGCTCGTAGGACCAGAAACTGCATGTGATTCAACTCCTTTTAGGACTGGGAAACAAACGCTAGCTTGCCTTACAAGAAACACACTCTGCTTTTGAGAAAAGAGCACTCTTCTACTCTACTGTGTTTCCTTTGGGGTCCAAAAGTGAGCTTGCTCAGAACAAAAGAACTGTGCTTCCTACACACACGGGCCATATCTAGTTCAACTCTGCTTAGGAAACTGACAAGAATAGTAGATCCTCTTCAGTACCATACACTGTCCTGGTGGAAACAGACGCCAGTGCTTTTTGCCCTTTGTATGACAATGGGAGTGCAATAGTGACGCTTCTTACCAGAAGACAACTCTTGCTCGTAGGACCAGAAACTGCATGTCATTCAACTCTATTTAGACTGGGAAACAAACGCTAGCTCGCCTTACAAGAAACACACTCTGCTTTTGAGAAAAGAGCACTCTTCTACTCTACTGGGTTTCCTATAGGGCCAGAATAGTGAGCTTGCTCAGAAAAGAAGAACTGTGCTTCCTACACACAGGGCTATATCTAGTTCAACTCTGCTTAGGAAACTTACAGGAACAGTACCTCCTCTTCAGTCCAATACACTGTACATGCTGGGAACAGACGCCAGTGTTATTTGCCCTGTGTATGACAATGGGAGCGCAATAGTGACTCTTCTTACCAGAAAACAACTCTTGCTCGTCGGACCAGAAACTGCATGGGATTCAACTCCATTTCAGACTGGGAAACAAATGTTAGCTCACCTTACAAGAAACACACTCTGCTTTTGAGAAAAGAGCACTCTTCTACTCTACTGTGTTTCCTTTGAGGTCCGAACAGTGAGCTTGCTCAGAAGAAAAGAACTGTGCTTCCTAAACACACGGGCCATATCTAGTTCAACTCTGCTTAGGAAACTGACAAGAACAGTAGCTCCTCTTCAGTCCAATACACTGTACTTGCTGGGAACAGACGCGAGTGCTATTTGCACTGTATATGGCAATGGGAGCGCAATAGAGACTCTCCTTACCAGAAAACAACTCTTGCTCATAGGACCAGAAACTGCATGTGATTCAACTCCACTTAGGACTGGGAAACAAACGCTAGCTCGCCTTAGGAGAAACACACTCTGCTTTTGAGAAAAGATCACTCTTCTACTCTACTGTGTTTTTTATAGTGCCAGAACAGTGAGCTTGCTCAGAACAAAAGAACTGTGCTTCCTACACACACGGCCATATCTAGTTCAATTCTTCTTAGGAAACTTGCAACAAAAGTAGATCCTCTTCAGTCCAATACCCTGTACATGCTGGGAACAGACGCCAGTGCTATTTGCCCTGTGTTTGACAATGGGAGCGCAATAGTGACTCTTCTTACCAGAAAACAACTTTTGATCTTGGGACAAGAAACTGCATGTGATTGAACTCCATTTAGCCCTGGGAAACAAATGCTAGCTCGCCTTACAAGAAACACACTCTGCTTTTGAGAAAAGAGCACTCATCTACTCTACTGTGTTTCCTATAGAGCCAAAACAGTGAGCTTGCTCAGAACAAAAGAACTGTGCTTAATACACACACGGCCATATCTGGTTCAGTTCTGCTTAGGAAACTGACAAGAATAGTAGATCCTCTTCAGTCCAATACACTGTACATGCTGGGAATAGAGCCAGGGCTATTTTCCTTGTGTATGACATTGGGGGCGCAATAGTGACTCTTCTTATCAGAAAAGGACTCTTACTCGTAAGACTAGAAACTGCATGTGATTCAACTCCATTTAGGACTGGGAAACAAACGCTAGCTCGCCTTACAAGAAACACACTCTGCTTTTGAGAAAAGAGCACTCTTCTACTCTTCTGTGTTTCCTTTGGGGTCCAAACAGTGTCCTTGCTCAGAACAAAAGAACTGTGCTTCCTACACAACGGGCCATATCTAGTTCAACTCTGCTTATGAAATTGACAAGTACAGTAGCTCCTCTTCAGTCCAATATACTGTACTTGTAGGGAACAGACGCGAGAGCTATTTGCACTGTATATGGCAATGGAAGCCCAATAGTGACTCTTCTTACCAGAAAACAACTCTTGCTCATAGGACCAAAAACTGCATAGGATTCAACTCCATTTAGGACTGGGAAACAAACGCTAGCTCGCCTTACAAGAAAAACACTCTGCTTTTGAGAAAAGAGCACTCTTCTACTCTACTGTGTTTCCTATGGGGTCCGAACAGTGCGCTTGCTCAGAACAAAAGAACTGTGCTTCCTACACACACCGGCCATATCTAGTTCAACTCTGCTTAAGAAACTGATAAGAACAGTAGCTCATCTTCAGTCCAATACACTGTACCTGCTGGGAACAGACGCAAGTGCTATTCGCACTATGTATGGCAATGGGAGCGCAATAGTGACTTTCCTTACCAGAAGACAACTCTAAAGCTCGTAGGACCTGAAACTGCATGTGATACAACTCCATTTAGGACTGGGAAATAAACGCTAGATCGCCTTACAAGAAACACACTCTGCTTTTGATAAAAGATCACTCTTCTACTCTACTGTGTTTCCTATAGGGCCAGAACAGTAAGCTTGCTCAGAACATAAGAACTGTGCTTCCTACACACACGGGCCATATCTAGTTCAACTCTGCTTAGGAAACTGACAAGAACAGGAGCTCCTCTTCAGTCCAATACACTGTACTTGCTGGGAACAGACGCGAGTGCTTTTTGTAATGTGTATGGCAATGGGAGCGCAATAGTGACTTTCCTTACCAGAAAACAACTCTTGCTAGTAGGATCAAAAACTGCATGTGATTCAACTCCATTTAGGACTGGGAAACAAATGCTAGCTTGCCTTACGAGAAACACACTCTGCTTTTGAGAAAAGATCACTCTTCTACTCTACTCTGTTTTTTATAGGGCCAGAATATTGAGCTTGCTCAGAACAAAAGAACTGTGCTTCCTACACACATGGGCCATATCTAGTTCAACTCTGCTTAGGAAACTGACAAGAACAGTAGCTCCTCTTCAGTCCAATACACTGTACATGCTGGGAACAGACGCCAGTGTTATTTGCCCTGTGTATGACAATGGGAGCGCAATAGTGACTCTTCTTACCAGAAAACAACTCTTGCTCGTCGGACCAGAAACTGCATGGGATTCAACTCCATTTCAGACTGGGAAACAAATGTTAGCTCACCTTACAAGAAACACACTCTGCTTTTGAGAAAAGAGCACTCTTCTACTCTACTGTGTTTCCTTTGAGGTCCGAACAGTGAGCTTGCTCAGAAGAAAAGAACTGTGCTTCCTAAACACACGGGCCATATCTAGTTCAACTCTGCTTAGGAAACTGACAAGAACAGTAGCTCCTCTTCAGTCCAATACACTGTACTTGCTGGGAACAGACGCGAGTGCTATTTGCACTGTATATGGCAATGGGAGCGCAATAGAGACTCTCCTTACCAGAAAACAACTCTTGCTCATAGGACCAGAAACTGCATGTGATTCAACTCCACTTAGGACTGGGAAACAAACGCTAGCTCGCCTTAGGAGAAACACACTCTGCTTTTGAGAAAAGATCACTCTTCTACTCTACTGTGTTTTTTATAGTGCCAGAACAGTGAGCTTGCTCAGAACAAAAGAACTGTGCTTCCTACACACACGGCCATATCTAGTTCAATTCTTCTTAGGAAACTTGCAACAAAAGTAGATCCTCTTCAGTCCAATACCCTGTACATGCTGGGAACAGACGCCAGTGCTATTTGCCCTGTGTTTGACAATGGGAGCGCAATAGTGACTCTTCTTACCAGAAAACAACTTTTGATCTTGGGACAAGAAACTGCATGTGATTGAACTCCATTTAGCCCTGGGAAACAAATGCTAGCTCGCCTTACAAGAAACACACTCTGCTTTTGAGAAAAGAGCACTCATCTACTCTACTGTGTTTCCTATAGAGCCAAAACAGTGAGCTTGCTCAGAACAAAAGAACTGTGCTTAATACACACACGGCCATATCTGGTTCAGTTCTGCTTAGGAAACTGACAAGAATAGTAGATCCTCTTCAGTTCAATACACTGTACATGCTGGGAATAGAGCCAGGGCTATTTTCCTTGTGTATGACATTGGGGGCGCAATAGTGACTCTTCTTATCAGAAAAGGACTCTTACTCGTAAGACTAGAAACTGCATGTGATTCAACTCCATTTAGGACTGGGAAACAAACGCTAGCTCGCCTTACAAGAAACACACTCTGCTTTTGAGAAAAGAGCACTCTTCTACTCTTCTGTGTTTCCTTTGGGGTCCAAACAGTGTCCTTGCTCAGAACAAAAGAACTGTGCTTCCTACACAACGGGCCATATCTAGTTCAACTCTGCTTATGAAATTGACAAGTACAGTAGCTCCTCTTCAGTCCAATATACTGTACTTGTAGGGAACAGACGCGAGAGCTATTTGCACTGTATATGGCAATGGAAGCCCAATAGTGACTCTTCTTACCAGAAAACAACTCTTGCTCATAGGACCAAAAACTGCATAGGATTCAACTCCATTTAGGACTGGGAAACAAACGCTAGCTCGCCTTACAAGAAAAACACTCTGCTTTTGAGAAAAGAGCACTCTTCTACTCTACTGTGTTTCCTATGGGGTCCGAACAGTGCGCTTGCTCAGAACAAAAGAACTGTGCTTCCTACACACACCGGCCATATCTAGTTCAACTCTGCTTAAGAAACTGATAAGAACAGTAGCTCATCTTCAGTCCAATACACTGTACCTGCTGGGAACAGACGCAAGTGCTATTCGCACTATGTATGGCAATGGGAGCGCAATAGTGACTTTCCTTACCAGAAGACAACTCTAAAGCTCGTAGGACCTGAAACTGCATGTGATACAACTCCATTTAGGACTGGGAAATAAACGCTAGATCGCCTTACAAGAAACACACTCTGCTTTTGATAAAAGATCACTCTTCTACTCTACTGTGTTTCCTATAGGGCCAGAACAGTAAGCTTGCTCAGAACATAAGAACTGTGCTTCCTACACACACGGGCCATATCTAGTTCAACTCTGCTTAGGAAACTGACAAGAACAGGAGCTCCTCTTCAGTCCAATACACTGTACTTGCTGGGAACAGACGCGAGTGCTTTTTGTAATGTGTATGGCAATGGGAGCGCAATAGTGACTTTCCTTACCAGAAAACAACTCTTGCTAGTAGGATCAAAAACTGCATGTGATTCAACTCCATTTAGGACTGGGAAACAAATGCTAGCTTGCCTTACGAGAAACACACTCTGCTTTTGAGAAAAGATCACTCTTCTACTCTACTCTGTTTTTTATAGGGCCAGAATATTGAGCTTGCTCAGAACAAAAGAACTGTGCTTCCTACACACATGGGCCATATCTAGTTCAACTCTGCTTAGGAAACTGACAAGAACAGTAGCTCCTCTTCAGTCCAATACACTGTACATGCTGGGAACAGACGCCAGTGTTATTTGCCCTGTGTATGACAATGGGAGCGCAATAGTGACTCTTCTTACCAGAAAACAACTCTTGCTCGTCGGACCAGAAACTGCATGGGATTCAACTCCATTTCAGACTGGGAAACAAATGTTAGCTCACCTTACAAGAAACACACTCTGCTTTTGAGAAAAGAGCACTCTTCTACTCTACTGTGTTTCCTTTGAGGTCCGAACAGTGAGCTTGCTCAGAAGAAAAGAACTGTGCTTCCTAAACACACGGGCCATATCTAGTTCAACTCTGCTTAGGAAACTGACAAGAACAGTAGCTCCTCTTCAGTCCAATACACTGTACTTGCTGGGAACAGACGCGAGTGCTATTTGCACTGTATATGGCAATGGGAGCGCAATAGAGACTCTCCTTACCAGAAAACAACTCTTGCTCATAGGACCAGAAACTGCATGTGATTCAACTCCACTTAGGACTGGGAAACAAACGCTAGCTCGCCTTAGGAGAAACACACTCTGCTTTTGAGAAAAGATCACTCTTCTACTCTACTGTGTTTTTTATAGTGCCAGAACAGTGAGCTTGCTCAGAACAAAAGAACTGTGCTTCCTACACACACGGCCATATCTAGTTCAATTCTTCTTAGGAAACTTGCAACAAAAGTAGATCCTCTTCAGTCCAATACCCTGTACATGCTGGGAACAGACGCCAGTGCTATTTGCCCTGTGTTTGACAATGGGAGCGCAATAGTGACTCTTCTTACCAGAAAACAACTTTTGATCTTGGGACAAGAAACTGCATGTGATTGAACTCCATTTAGCCCTGGGAAACAAATGCTAGCTCGCCTTACAAGAAACACACTCTGCTTTTGAGAAAAGAGCACTCATCTACTCTACTGTGTTTCCTATAGAGCCAAAACAGTGAGCTTGCTCAGAACAAAAGAACTGTGCTTAATACACACACGGCCATATCTGGTTCAGTTCTGCTTAGGAAACTGACAAGAATAGTAGATCCTCTTCAGTCCAATACACTGTACATGCTGGGAATAGAGCCAGGGCTATTTTCCTTGTGTATGACATTGGGGGCGCAATAGTGACTCTTCTTATCAGAAAAGGACTCTTACTCGTAAGACTAGAAACTGCATGTGATTCAACTCCATTTAGGACTGGGAAACAAACGCTAGCTCGCCTTACAAGAAACACACTCTGCTTTTGAGAAAAGAGCACTCTTCTACTCTTCTGTGTTTCCTTTGGGGTCCAAACAGTGTCCTTGCTCAGAACAAAAGAACTGTGCTTCCTACACAACGGGCCATATCTAGTTCAACTCTGCTTATGAAATTGACAAGTACAGTAGCTCCTCTTCAGTCCAATATACTGTACTTGTAGGGAACAGACGCGAGAGCTATTTGCACTGTATATGGCAATGGAAGCCCAATAGTGACTCTTCTTACCAGAAAACAACTCTTGCTCATAGGACCAAAAACTGCATAGGATTCAACTCCATTTAGGACTGGGAAACAAACGCTAGCTCGCCTTACAAGAAAAACACTCTGCTTTTGAGAAAAGAGCACTCTTCTACTCTACTGTGTTTCCTATGGGGTCCGAACAGTGCGCTTGCTCAGAACAAAAGAACTGTGCTTCCTACACACACCGGCCATATCTAGTTCAACTCTGCTTAAGAAACTGATAAGAACAGTAGCTCATCTTCAGTCCAATACACTGTACCTGCTGGGAACAGACGCAAGTGCTATTCGCACTATGTATGGCAATGGGAGCGCAATAGTGACTTTCCTTACCAGAAGACAACTCTAAAGCTCGTAGGACCTGAAACTGCATGTGATACAACTCCATTTAGGACTGGGAAATAAACGCTAGATCGCCTTACAAGAAACACACTCTGCTTTTGATAAAAGATCACTCTTCTACTCTACTGTGTTTCCTATAGGGCCAGAACAGTAAGCTTGCTCAGAACATAAGAACTGTGCTTCCTACACACACGGGCCATATCTAGTTCAACTCTGCTTAGGAAACTGACAAGAACAGGAGCTCCTCTTCAGTCCAATACACTGTACTTGCTGGGAACAGACGCGAGTGCTTTTTGTAATGTGTATGGCAATGGGAGCGCAATAGTGACTTTCCTTACCAGAAAACAACTCTTGCTAGTAGGATCAAAAACTGCATGTGATTCAACTCCATTTAGGACTGGGAAACAAACGCTAGCTTGCCTTACGAGAAACACACTCTGCTTTTGAGAAAAGATCACTCTTCTACTCTACTCTGTTTTTTATAGGGCCAGAATATTGAGCTTGCTCAGAACAAAAGAACTGTGCTTCCTACACACATGGGCCATATCTAGTTCAACTCTGCTTAGGAAACTGACAAGAACAGTAGCTCCTCTTCAGTCCAATACACTGTACATGCTGGGAACAGAGGCCAGTGTTATTTGCCCTGTGTATAACAATGGGAGCACAATAGTGACTCTTCTTACGAGAAAACATCTCTTGCTCGTAAAACCAGAAACTGCATGGGATTCAACTCCATTTCAGACTGGGAAACAAATGCTAGCTCGCCTTACAAGAAACACACTCTGCTTTGGAGAATAGAGCACACTTCTACTCTACTGTGTTTCCATTGGGGTCCGAACAGTGAGCTTGCTCAGAACAAAAGAACTGTGCATCCTACACACACGGGCCATATCTAGTTCAACTCTGCTTAGGAAACTGACAAGAACAGTAGCTCCTCTTCTGTCCAATACACTGTACTTGCTCGGAACAGACGCGAGTGCTATTTGCACTGTATATGGCAATTGGAGCACAATAGTGACTCTTCTTACCAGAAAACAACTCTTGCTCGTAGGACCAGAAACTGCATGTGATTCAACTCCATGTAGGACTGTGAAACAAACGCTAGCTCGCCTTACAAGAAACACACTCTGCTTTTGATAAAGAGCAATCTTCTACTCTACTGTTTCCTATAGGGCCAGAACAGTGAGCTTGCTCAGAACAAAAGAACTGTGCTTCATACACACACGGCGATATCCAGTTGAATTTTGCTTAGGAAACTGACAAGAACAGTAGATCCTCTTCAGTCCAATACACTGTACTTGCTGGGAACACACGCAAGTGCTATTTGAACTGTATATGGCAATTGGAGCGCAATAGTGACTCTTCTTACCAGAAAACAACTCTTGCTTGTAGGACCAGAAACTGCATGGGATTCAACTCCATATAGGACTGGGAAACAAATGCTAGCTCACCTTACAAGAAACACACTCTGCTTTTGAGAAAAGAGCACTCTTCTACTCTACTGTGTTTCCTTTGGGGTCCGAACAGTGAGCTTGCTCAGAACAAAAGAACTGTGCTTCCTATACACACGACCCATATCTTGTTCAACTCTGCTTAGGAAACTGACAAGAACAGTACCTCCTCTTCAGTCCAATACACTGTACATGTTGGGAACAGATGCCACTGCTGTTTGCCCTGTGTATGACAATGGGAGGGCAATAGTGACTCTTCTTACCAGAAAACAACTCTTGCTCGCAGAACCAGAAACTGCATGGGATTCAACTCCATTTCTGACTGGGAAACAAATGCTAGCTCGCCTTACAAGAAACACACTCTGCTTTTGAGAAAAGAGCACTCTTCTACTCTACTGTGTTTCCTTTGGGGTCCGAACAGTGAGCTTGCTCAGAACAAAAGAACTGTGCTTCCTATACACACGACCCATATCTTGTTCAACTCTGCTTAGGAAACTGACAAGAACAGTAGCTCCTCTTCAGTCCAATACACTGTACTTGCTGGGAACAGACGCGAGTGCTATTTGCACTGTATATGGCAATTGGAGCGCAATAGTAACTCTTCTTACCAGAAAACAACTCTTGCTCGTAGGACCAGAAACTGCATGTGATTCAACTCCTTTTAGGACTGGGAAACAAACGCTAGCTTGCCTTACAAGAAACACACTCTGCTTTTGAGAAAAGAGCACTCTTCTACTCTACTGTGTTTCCTTTGGGGTCCAAAAGTGAGCTTGCTCAGAACAAAAGAACTGTGCTTCCTACACACACGGGCCATATCTAGTTCAACTCTGCTTAGGAAACTGACAAGAATAGTAGATCCTCTTCAGTACCATACACTGTCCTGGTGGAAACAGACGCCAGTGCTTTTTGCCCTTTGTATGACAATGGGAGTGCAATAGTGACGCTTCTTACCAGAAGACAACTCTTGCTCGTAGGACCAGAAACTGCATGTCATTCAACTCTATTTAGACTGGGAAACAAACGCTAGCTCGCCTTACAAGAAACACACTCTGCTTTTGAGAAAAGAGCACTCTTCTACTCTACTGGGTTTCCTATAGGGCCAGAATAGTGAGCTTGCTCAGAAAAGAAGAACTGTGCTTCCTACACACAGGGCTATATCTAGTTCAACTCTGCTTAGGAAACTTACAGGAACAGTACCTCCTCTTCATTCCAATACACTGTACTTGCTGGGAACAGACGCCAGTGCTATTTGCCCTGTGTATGACAATGGGAGCTCAATAGTGACTCTTATTACCAAAAAAAACTCTTGCTCGTAGGAACAGAAACTGCATGTGATTCAACTCCATTTAGGACTGGGGAACAAATGCTAGCTCGCCTCACAAGAAACATACTCTTCTTTTGAGAAAAGAGCACTCATCTTCTCTACTCTGCTTCCTATAGGGCCAGAACAGTAAGCTTGCTCAGAACAAAAGAACTGTGCTTCCTACACACAAGGGCCATATCTAGTTCAACTCTGCTTAGGAAACTGACAAGAACAGTAGCTCCTCTTCAGTTCAATACACTGTACATGCTGGGAACAGACGCCAGTGCTATTTGCCCTGTGTATGACAATGGGAGCGCAATAGCGATTCTTCTTACCAGAAAACAACTCTTGCTCGTAGGAACAGAAACTGCATGGGATTCAACTCCATTTAGGACTGGGAAACAAACGCGAGCTCGCCGTACAAGAAACACACTCTGCTTTTGAGAAAAGACCACTCTTCTACTCTTCTATGTTTCCTATGGGGTCCGAACAGTGAGCTTGCTCAGAACAAAAGAACTGTGCTTCCTACACACACTGCCATATCTAGTTCAATTCTGCTTAGGAACCTGACAAAAACAGTAGATCCTCTTCAGTCCAATACACTGTACATGCTGGGAACAGACAAGAGTGCTATTTGCCCTGTGTATGACAATGGGAGCGCAATAGCGATTCTTCTTACCAGAAAACAACTCTTGCTCGTAGGAACAGAAACTGCATGGGATTCAACTCCATTTAGGACTGGGAAACAAACGCGAGCTCGCCGTACAAGAAACACACTCTGCTTTTGAGAAAAGACCACTCTTCTACTCTTCTATGTTTCCTATGGGGTCCGAACAGTGAGCTTGCTCAGAACAAAAGAACTGTGCGTCCTACACACACGGGCCATATCTAGTTTAACTCTGCTTAGGAAACTGACAAGAACAGTAGATTCTCTTCAGTCCAGTACACTGTACTTGCTGGGAACAGATGCGAGTGCTATTTGCACTGTGTATGGCAATGGGAGCGCAATAGTGACTTTCCTTACCAGAAAACAACTTTTGCTCATAGGACCAGAAACTGCATGTGGTTCAACTCCATTTAGGACTGGGAGAAAAACGCTAGCTCGCCTTACAAGAAACACACTCTGCTTTTGAGAAAAGAGCAGTCTTCTACTCTACTGTGTTTCCTTTAGGGCCAGAACAGTCAGGTTGCTCAGAACAAAAGAACTGTGCTTCCTACACACAGGGGCCATATCTAGTTCAACTCTGCTTAGGAAACTGACAAGAACAGTAGCTCCTCTTCAGTCCAATACACTGTATATGCTGGGAACAGACGCCAGTGCTATTTGCCCTGTGCATGTCAATGGGAGCGCAATAGTGACTCTTCTTCCCCGAAAAGAATTCTTGCTCGAGGGCCGGAAACTGCATGTGATTCAACTTCATTTAAGACTGGGAAACAAATGCTAGCTCGCCTTACAAGAAACACACTCTGCTTTTGAGAAAAGAGCACTCTTCTACTCTACTGTGTTTTCTTTGGGGTCCAAACAGTGAGCTTGCTCAGAACAAAAGAACTGTGCTTCCTACACACACGGGCCATATCTAGTTCAACTCTGCTTAGGAAACTGACAAGAACAGCAGCTCCTCTTCAGTCCCATACACTGTCCTGCTGGGAAGAGACACCAGTGCTATTTGCCCTTTGTATGACAATGGGAGTGCAATAGTGATGCTTCTTACCAGAAGACAACTCTTCCTCGTAGGACCAGAAACTGCATGTGATTCAACTCCATTTAGGACTGGGAAACAAACGCTAGCTGGCCTTACAAGAAACACACTCGGCTTTTGAGAAAAGAGGACTCTTCTACTCTAATGTGTTTCCTTTGGGGTCCGAACAGTGAGATTGCTCAGAACAAAAGAACTGTGCTTCCTATAAACACCGACTATATCTAGTTCAACTCTGCTGAGGAAACTGTCAAGAACAGCACCTCCACTTCAGTCCAATACACTGTACATGCTGGGAACAGACGCCAGTGCTATTTGCCCTGTGTATGACAATGGGAGCGCAATAGTGTCTCTTCTTACCAGAAAACAACTCTTCCTCCTAGGACCAGAAACTGCATGTGATTCAACTCCATTTAGGACTGCGAAACAAACGCTAGCTTGCCTTACAAGAAACACACTCTGTTTTGAGAAAAGAGCACTCTTCTACTCTACTGTGTTTCCTATAGGGCCAGAATAGTGAGCTTGCTCAGAACAAAAGAACTGTGCTTCCTACACACATGGGCTATATCTAGTTCAACTCTGCTTAGGAAACTGACAAGAACAGTAGCTCCTCTTCATTCCAATACACTGTACTTGCTGGGAACAGACGCCAGTGCTATTTGCCCTGTGTATGACAATGGGAGCTCAATAGTGACTCTTCTTACCAAAAAAAACTCTTGCTCGTAGGACCAGAAACTGCATGTGATTCAACTCCATTTAGGACTGGGGAACAAATGCTAGCTCGCCTCACAAGAAACATACTCTTCTTTTGAGAAAAGAGCACTCATCTTCTCTACTCTGTTTCCTATAGGGCCAGAACAGTAAGCTTGCTCAGAACAAAAGAACTGTGCTTCCTACACACAAGGGCCATATCTAGTTCAACTCTGCTTAGGAAACTGACAAGAACAGTAGCTCCTCTTCAGTTCAATACACTGTACTTGCTGGGAACAGACGCAAGTGCTATTTGTACTGTGTATGGCAATGGGAGCGCAGAAGTGACTCTTCTTACCAGAAAACAACTCTTACTCGTAGGACCAGAAACTGCATGTGATTCAACTCCATTTAGGACTGGGAAACAAACGCGAGCTCGCCGTACAAGAAAGACACTCTGCTTTTGAGAAAAGACCACTCTTCTACTCTTCTATGTTTCCTATGGGGTCCGAACAGTGAGCTTGCTCAGAACAAAAGAACTGTGCTTCCTACACACACTGCCATATCTAGTTCAATTCTGCTTAGGAACCTGACAAAAACAGTAGATCCTCTTCAGTCCAATACACTGTACTTGCAGGGAACAGACGCGAGTGCTATTTGCACTGTGTATGGCAATGGGAGCGCAATAGTGACTTTCCTTACCAGAAAACAACTCTTGCTCATAGGACCAGAAACTGCATGTGGTTCAACTCCATTTAGGACTGGGAAACAAATGCTAGCTCGCCTTACAAGAAACACACTCTGCTTTTGACAAAAGAGCACTCTTCTTCTCTACTGTGTTTCCTAAGGGGTGCAAACAGTGAGCTTGCTCAGAACAAAAGAATTGTGCTTCCTACACACACGGGCCATATCTAGTTCAACTCTGCTTAGGAAACTGACAAGAACAGTAGCTCCTCTTCAGTCCAATACACTGTGCTTGCTGGGAACAGACGCGAGTGCTATTTGCACTGTATATGGCAATGGGAGCGCAATAGAGACTCTCCTTACCAGAAAACAACTCTTGCTCATAGGACCAGAAACTGCATGTGATTCAGCTCCACTTAGGACTGGGAAACAAACGCTAGCTCGCCTTACAAGAAACACACTCTTCTTCTGAGAATAGAGCTCTCTTCTACTCTTTGTGTTTCCTTTGGTGTCCAAACATTGAGCTTGCTCAGAACAAAAGAACTGTGCTTCCTACACACACGGGCCATATCTAGTTCAACTCTGCTTAGGAAACTGACAAGAACAGTAGCTCCTCTTCTGTCCTATACACTGTACTTGCTGGGAACAGACGCGAGTGCTATTTGCACTGTATATGGCAATTGGAGCGCAATAGTGACTCTTCTTACCAGAAAACAACTCTTGCTCGTAGGAACAGAAACTGCATGGGATTCAACTCCATTTCAGACTGGGAAACAAACGCTAGCTTGCCTTACAAGAAACACACTCCGCTTTTGAGAAAAGAGCACTCTTCTACTCTAATGTGTTTCCTTTGGGGTCCAAACAGTGAGCTTGCTCAGAACAAAGAACTGTGCTTCCTATACACACCGACTATATCTAGTTCAACTCTTCTTAGGAAACTGTCAAGAACAGTACCTCCTCTTCAGTCCAATACACTGTACATGCTGGGAACAGACGCCAGTGCTATTTGCCCTGTGTATGACAATGGGAGCGCAATAGTGTCTCTTCTTACCAGAAAACAACTCTTCCTCGTAGGACCAGAAACTGCATGTGATTCAACTCCATTTAGGACTGCGAAACAAACGCTAGCTTGCCTTACAAGAAACACACTCTGCTTTTGAGAAAAGACCACTCTTCTACTCTACTGTGTTTCCTATGGGGTGCAAACAGTGAGCTTGCTCCGAAAAAAAGAACTGTGCTTCCTACACACACTGCCATATCTAGTTCAATTCTGCTTAGGAACCTGACAAAAACAGTAGATCCTCTTCAGTCCAATACACTGTACATGCTGGGAACAGACGCCAGTGCTATTTGCCCTGTGTATGACAATGGGAGCGCAATAGCGACTCTTCTTACAAGAAAACAACTCTTGCTCGTAGGACCAGAAACCGCATGTGATTCAACTCCATTTAGGACTGGGAAACAAACACGAGCTCGCTGTACAAGAAACACACTCTGCTTTTGAGAAAAGAGCACTCTTCTACTCTTCTGTGTTTCCTACGGGGTCCGAACAGTGAGCTTGCTCAGAACAAAAGAACTGTGCTTCCTACACACACGGGCCATATCTAGTTCATCTCTGCTTAGGAAACTGAGAAGAACAGTAGATCCTCTTCATTCCAGTACACTGTACTTGCTGGGAACAGACTCAAGTACTATTTGCATTGTGTTTGGCAATGGGAGCACAGAAGTGACTTTTTTTACCAGAAAACAACGCTTGTTCATAGGACCAGAAACTGCATGTGACTCAACTCCATTTAGGACTCGGAAACAAACGCTAGCTCGCCTTACAAGAAACACACTCTGTTTGTGAGAAAAGATCACTCTTCTACTCTACTGTGTTTCCTATAGGGCCAGAACAATGAGCTTGCTTAGAACAAAAGAACTGTGCCTCCTACACACACGGGCCATATCTAGTTCAACTCTGCTTAGGAAACTGACAAGAACAGTAACTTCTATTCAGTCCAATACACTGTACTTGCTGGGAACAGACGCGAGGGCTCTTTGCACTGTCTATGGCAATGAGAGCACAAGAGTGACTCTTTTTACCAGAACACAACTCTTGCTCATAGGAACAGAAACTGCATGTTATTCAACTCCATTTAGGACTGGGAAACAAACGCTAGCTCGCCTTACGAGAAACACGCTGTGCTTTTGAGAAAAGGGCACTCTTCTACTCTACTGTGTTTCCTATGGGGTCCGAAAAGTGAGCTTGCTCAGAATAAAAGAACAGTGCTTCCTACACACACGGGCCATATCTAGTTCAACTCTGCTTAGGAAACTAACAAGAACAGTAGATCCGCTTCAGTACAATACACTGTACATGCTGGGAACAGACGCGAGTGCTATTTGCACTGTGTATGGCAATGGGAGCGCAGTAGTGACTCTTCTTACCAGAAAACAACTCTTGCCCATACGACCAAAAACTACATGTTTACTCAACTCCATTTAAGACTGGGAAACAGAAGCAAGCCCACCTTACAAGAAAAACACTCTGCTTTTGACAAAAGAGCACTCTTCTACTCTACTGTGTTTCCTATGGGGTCCAAACAGTGAGCTTGCTCAGAAAAAAAGAACTGTGCATCCTACACACACTGCCATATCTAGTTCAATTCTGCTTAGGAACCTGACAAAAACAGTAGATCCTCTTCAGTCCAATACATTGTACATGCTGGGAACAGACGCCAGTGCTATTTGCCCTGTGTATGACAATGGAAACACAATAGTGACTCTTCTTACCAGAAAACAACTCTTGCTCGTAGGACCAGAAACTGCATGTGATACAACTACATTTAGGACTGGGAAACAAACACTAGCTCGCCTTACAAGAAAAACTCTGCTTTTGAGAAAAGACCACTCTTCTACTCTTCTGTGTTTCCTATGGGGTCCGAACAGTGAGCTTGCTCAGAACAAAAGAACTGAGCTTCCTACACACACGGGCCATATCTAGTTTAACTCTGCTTAGGAAACTGATAGGAACAGTAGATTCTCTTCAGTCCAGTACACTGTACTTGCTGGGAACAGACGCGAGTGCTATTTGCACTGTGTATGGCAATGGGAGCGCAATAGTGACTTTCCTTACCAGAAAACAACTCTTGCTCATAGGACCAGAAACTGCATGTGGTTCAACTCCATTTAGGACTGGGAAACAAACGCTAGCTCGCCTTACAAGAAACACACTCTGTTTGTGAGAAAAGATCACTCTTCTACCCTACTGTGTTTCCTATAGGGCCAGAACAATGAGCTTGCTTAGAACAAAAGAACTGTGCCTCCTACACACACGGGCCATATCTAGTTCAACTCTGCTTAGGAAACTGACAAGAACAGTAACTTCTATTCAGTCCAATACACTGTACTTGCTGGGAACAGACACGAGTGCTCTTTGCACTGTCTATGGCAATGAGAGCACAATAGTGACTCTTTTTACCAGAACACAACTATTGCTCATAGGACCAGAAACTGCATGTGATTCAACTCCATTTAGGACTGGGAAACAAACGCTAGCTCGCCTTACAAGAAACACGCTGTGCTTTTGAGAAAAGGGCACTCTTCTACTCTACTGTGTTTCCTATGGGGTCCGAAAAGTGAGCTTGCTCAGAATAAAAGAACTGTGCTTCCTACACACACGGGCCATATCTAGTTCAACTCTGCTTAGGAAACTGACAAGAACAGTAGATCCGCTTCAGTACAATACACTGTACATGCTGGGAACAGACGCGAGTGCTATTTGCACTGTGTATGACAATGGGAGTGCAATAGTGACTCTTCTTACCAGAAAACAACTCTTGCTCATAGGACCAGAAACTGCATGGGATTCAACTCCATTTAGGGCTGGGGAGCAAACGCGAGCTCACCTTACAAGAAACATACTCTGCTTTTGAGAAAAGAACACTCATCTTCTCTACTCTGTTTCCTATAGGGCCAGAACAGTAAGCTTGCTCAGAACAAAAGAACTGTGCTTCCTACACACACGGGCCATATCTAGTTCAACTCTGCTTAGGAAACTGACAAGAACAGTAGCTCCTCTTCAGTTCAATACACTGTACTTGCTGGGAACAGACGCAAGTGCTATTTGTACTGTGTATGGCAATGGGAGCGCAGTAGTGACTCTTCTTACCAGAAAACAACTCTTGCTCATACGACCAAAAACTACATGTTTACTCAACTCCATTTAAGACTGGGAAACAAACGCAAGCCCACCTTACAAGAAAAACACTCTGCTTTTGACAAAAGAGCACTCTTCTACTCTACTGTGTTTCCTATGGGGTCCGAAGAGTGAGCTTGCTCAGAAAAAAAGAACTGTGCATCCTACACACACTGCCATATCTAGTTCAATTCTGCTTAGGAACCTGACAAAAACAGTAGATCCTCTTCAGTCCAATACATTGTACATGCTGGGAACAGACGCCAGTGCTATTTGCCCTGTGTATGACAATGGAAACACAATAGTGACTCTTCTTACCAGAAAACAACTCTTGCTCGTAGGACCAGAAACTGCATGTGATTCAACTCCATTTAGGACTGGGAAACAAACACTAGCTCGCCTCACAAGAAAAACTCTGCTTTTGAGAAAAGACCACTCTTCTACTCTTCTGTGTTTCCTATGGGGTCCGAACAGTGAGCTTGCTCAGAACAAAAGAACTGAGCTTCCTACACACACGGGCCATATCTAGTTTAACTCTGCTTAGGAAACTGATAGGAACAGTAGATTCTCTTCAGTCCAGTACACTGTACTTGCTGGGAACAGACGCGAGTTCTATTTGCACTGTGTATGGCAATGGGAGCGCAATAGTGACTTTCCTTACCAGAAAACAACTCTTGCTCATAGGACCAGAAACTGCATGTGGTTCAACTCCATTTAGGACTGGGAAACAAACGCTAGCTCGCCTTACAAGAAACACACTCTGTTTGTGAGAAAAGATCACTCTTCTACTCTACTGTGTTTCCTATAGGGCCAGAACAATGAGCTTGCTTAGAACAAAAGAACTGTGCCTCCTACACACACGGGCCATATCTAGTTCAACTCTGCTTAGGAAACTGACAAGAACAGTAACTTCTATTCAGTCCAATACACTGTACTTGCTGGGAACAGACACGAGTGCTCTTTGCACTGTCTATGGCAATGAGAGCACAATAGTGACTCTTTTTACCAGAACACAACTATTGCTCATAGAACCAGAAACTGCATGTGATTCAACTCCATTTAGGACTGGGAAACAAACGCTAGCTCGCCTTACAAGAAACACGCTGTGCTTTTGAGAAAAGGGCACTCTTCTACTCTACTGTGTTTCCTATGGGGTCCGAAAAGTGAGCTTGCTCAGAATAAAAGAACTGTGCTTCCTACACACACGGGCCATATCTAGTTCAACTCTGCTTAGGAAACTGACAAGAACAGTAGATCCGCTTCAGTACAATACACTGTACATGCTGGGAACAGACGCGAGTGCTATTTGCACTGTGTATGACAATGGGAGTGCAATAGTGACTCTTCTTACCAGAAAACAACTCTTGCTCATAGGACCAGAAACTGCATGGGATTCAACTCCATTTAGGGCTGGGGAACAAATGCGAGCTCGCCTTACAAGAAACATACTCTGCTTTTGAGAAAAGAACACTCATCTTCTCTACTCTGTTTCCTATAGGGCCAGAACAGTAAGCTTGCTCAGAACAAAAGAACTGTGCTTCCTACACACACGGGCCATATCTAGTTCAACTCTGCTTAGGAAACTGACAAGAACAGTAGCTCCTCTTCAGTTCAATACACTGTACTTGCTGGGAACAGACGCAAGTGCTATTTGTACTGTGTATGGCAATGGGAGCGCAGTAGTGACTCTTCTTACCAGACAACAACTCTTGCTCATACGACCAAAAACTACATGTTTACTCAACTCCATTTAAGACTGGGAAACAAACGCAAGCCCACCTTACAAGAAAAACACTCTGCTTTTGACAAAAGAGCACTCTTCTACTCTACTGTGTTTCCTATGGGGTCCGAAGAGTGAGCTTGCTCAGAAAAAAAGAACTGTGCATCCTACACACACTGCCATATCTAGTTCAATTCTGCTTAGGAACCTGACAAAAACAGTAGATCCTCTTCAGTCCAATTTATTGTACATGCTGGGAACAGACGCCAGTGCTATTTGCCCTGTGTATGACAATGGAAACACAATAGTGACTCTTCTTACCAGAAAACAACTCTTGCTCGTAGGACCAGAAACTGCATGTGATTCAACTCCATTTAGGACTGGGAAACAAACACTAGCTCGCCTTACAAGAAAAACTCTGCTTTTGAGAAAAGACCACTCTTCTACTCTTCTGTGTTTCCTATGGGGTCCGAACAGTGAGCTTGCTCAGAACAAAAGAACTGAGCTTCCTACACACACGGGCCATATCTAGTTTAACTCTGCTTAGGAAACTGATAGGAACAGTAGATTCTCTTCAGTCCAGTACACTGTACTTGCTGGGAACAGACGCGAGTGCTATTTGCACTGTGTATGGCAATGGGAGCGCAATAGTGACTTTCCTTACCAGAAAACAACTCTTGCTCATAGGACCAGAAACTGCATGTGGTTCAACTCCATTTAGGACTGGGAAACAAATGCTAGCTCGCCTTACAAGAAACACACTCTGCTTTTGAGAAAAGAACAGTCTTCTACTCTACTGTGTTTCCTTTAGGGCCAGAACAGTCAGGTTGCTCAGAACAAAAGAACTGTGCTTCCTACACACAGGGGCCATATCTAGTTCAATTCTGTTTAGGAAACTGACAAGAACAGTAGCTCCTCTTCAGTCCAATACACTGTATATGCTGGGAACAGACGCCAGTGCTATTTGCCCTGTGCAGGTCAATGGGAGCACAATAGTGACTCTTCTTACCAGAAAACAACTCTTGCTCGTATGACCAAAAACTACATGTTAATCAACTCCATTTAAGACTGGGAAACAAATGCAAGTTCATCTTACAAGAAACACACTCTGCTTTTGACAAAAGAGCACTCTTCTACTCTACTGTGTTTCCTGAGGGGTGCAAACAGTGAGCTTGCTCAGAACAAAAGAATTGTGCTTCCTACACACACGGGCCATATCTAGTTCAACTCTGCTTAGGAAACTGACAAGAACAGTAGCTCCTCTTCAGTCCAATACACTGTGCTTGCTGGGAACAGACGCGAGTGCTATTTGCACTGTATATGGCAATGGGAGCGCAATAGAGACTCTCCTTACCAGAAAACAACTCTTGCTCATAGGACCAGAAACTGCATGTGATTCAACTCCACTTAGGACTGGGAAACAAACGCTAGCTCGCCTTACAAGAAACATACTCTTCTTCTGAGAATAGAGCTCTCTTCTACTCTTTGTGTTTCCTTTGGTGTCCAAACATTGAGCTTGCTCAGAACAAAACAATGTGCTTCCTACACACACGGGCCATATCTAGTTCAACTCTGCTTAGGAAACTGACAAGAACAGTAGCTCCTCTTCAGTCCAATACACTGTACTTGCTGGGAACAGACACGAGTGCTATTTGCACTGTATATGGCAATTGGAGCGCAATAGTGACTCTTCTTACCAGAAAACAACTCTTGCTCGTAGGAACAGAAACTGCATGGGATTCAACTCCATTTCAGACTGGGAAACAAACGCTAGCTTGCCTTACAAGAAACACACTCCGCTTTTGAGAAAAGAGCACTCTTCTACTCTAATGTTTTTCCTTTGGGGTCCGAACAGTGAGCTTGCTCAGAACAAAAGAACTGTGCTTCCTATACACACCGACTATATCTAGTTCAACTCTTCTTAGGAAACTGTCAAGAACAGTACCTCCTCTTCAGTCCAATACACTGTACATGCTGGGAACAGACGCCAGTGCTATTTGCCCTGTGTATGACAATGGGAGCGCAATAGTGTCTCTTCTTACCAGAAAACAACTCTTCCTCGTAGGACCAGAAACTGCATGTGATTCAACTCCATTTAGGACTGCGAAACAAACGCTAGCTTGCCTTACAAGAAACACACTCTGCTTTTGAGAAAAGAGCACTCTTCTACTCTACTGTGTTTCCTATGGGGTGCAAACAGTGAGCTTGCTCTGAAAAAAAGAACTGTGCTTCCTACACACACTGCCATATCTAGTTCAATTCTGCTTAGGAACCTGACAAAAACAGTAGATCCTCTTCAGTCCAATACACTGTACATGCTGGGAACAGACGCCAGTGCTATTTGCCCTGTGTATGACAATGGGAGCTCAATAGCGACTCTTCTTACAAGAAAACAACTCTTGCTCGTAGGACCAGAAACCGCATGTGATTCAACTCCATTTAGGACTGGGAAACAAACGCGAGCTCGCCGTACAAGAAACACACTCTGCTTTTGAGAAAAGACCACTCTTCTACTCTTCTTTGTTTCCTATGGGGTCCGAACAGTGTGCTTGCTCAGAACAAAAGAACTGTTCTTCCTACACACAGGGGCCATATCTAGTTCAACTCTGCTTAGGAAACTGACAAGAACAGTATCTCCTCTAAAGTCCAATACACTGTATATGCTGGGAACAGACGCCAGTGCTATTTGCCCTGTGCATGTCAATGGGAGCACAATAGTGACTCTTCTTCCTGAAAACAACTCTTGCTGGAGGGCCGGAAACTGCATGTGATTCAACTCCATTTAGGACTGCGAAACAAACGCTAGCTTGCCTTACAAGAAACACACTCTGCTTTTGAGAAAAGAGCACTCTTCTACTCTTCTGTGTTTCCTACGGGGTCCGAACAGTGAGCTTGCTCAGAACAAAAGAACTGTGCTTCCTACACACACGGGCCATATCTAGTTCATCTCTGCTTAGGAAACTGAGAAGAACAGTAGATCCTCTTCATTCCAGTACACTGTACTTGCTGGGAACAGACTCAAGTACTATTAGCATTGTGTTTGGCAATGGGAGCACAGAAGTGACTTTTTTTACCAGAAAACAACTCTTGTTCATAGGACCAGAAACTGCATGTGACTCAACTCCATTTAGGACTCGGAAACAAACGCTAGCTCGCCTTACAAGAAACACGCTGTGCTTTTGAGAAAAGGGCACTCTTCTACTCTACTGTGTTTCCTATGGGGTCCGAAAAGTGAGCTTGCTCAGAATAAAAGAACTGTGCTTCCTACACACACGGGCCATATCTAGTTCAACTCTGCTTAGGAAACTGACAAGAACAGTAGATCCGCTTCAGTACAATACACTGTACATGCTGGGAACAGACGCGAGTGCTATTTGCACTGTGTATGGCAATGGGAGCGCAGTAGTGACTCTTCTTACCAGAAAACAACTCTTGCCCATACGACCAAAAACTACATGTTTACTCAACTCCATTTAAGACTGGGAAACAGAAGCAAGCCCACCTTACAAGAAAAACACTCTGCTTTTGACAAAAGAGCACTCTTCTACTCTACTGTGTTTCCTATGGGGTCCAAACAGTGAGCTTGCTCAGAAAAAAAGAACTGTGCATCCTACACACACTGCCATATCTAGTTCAATTCTGCTTAGGAACCTGACAAAAACAGTAGATCCTCTTCAGTCCAATACATTGTACATGCTGGGAACAGAGGCCAGTGCTATTTGCCCTGTGTATGACAATGGAAACACAATAGTGACTCTTCTTACCAGAAAACAACTCTTGCTCGTAGGACCAGAAACTGCATGTGATACAACTACATTTAGGACTGGGAAACAAACATGAGCTCGCCTTACAAGAAAAACTCTGCTTTTGAGAAAAGACCACTCTTCTACTCTTCTGTGTTTCCTATGGGGTCCAAACAGTGAGCTTGCTCAGAACAAAAGAACTGAGCTTCCTACACACACAGGCCATATCTAGTTTAACTCTGCTTAGGAAACTGATAGGAACAGTAGATTCTCTTCAGTCCAGTACACTGTACTTGCTGGGAACAGACGCGAGTGCTATTTGCACTGTGTATGGCAATGGGAGCGCAATAGTGACTTTCCTTACCAGAAAACAACTCTTGCTCATAGGACCAGAAACTGCATGTGGTTCAACTCCATTTAGGACTGGGAAACAAACGCTAGCTCTCCTTACAAGAAACACACTCTGTTTGTGAGAAAAGATCACTCTTCTACTCTACTGTGTTTCCTATAGGGCCAGAACAATGAGCTTGCTTAGAACAAAAGAACTGTGCCTCCTACACACACGGGCCATATCTAGTTCAACTCTGCTTATGAAATTGACAAGTACAGTAGCTCCTCTTCAGTCCAATATACTGTACTTGTAGGGAACAGACGCGAGAGCTATTTGCACTGTATATGGCAATGGAAGCCCAATAGTGACTCTTCTTACCAGAAAACAACTCTTGCTCATAGGACCAAAAACTGCATAGGATTCAACTCCATTTAGGACTGGGAAACAAACGCTAGCTCGCCTTACAAGAAAAACACTCTGCTTTTGAGAAAAGAGCACTCTTCTACTCTACTGTGTTTCCTATTGGGTCCGAACAGTGAGCTTGCTCAGAACAAAAGAACTGTGCTTCCTACACACACCGGCCATATCTAGTTCAACTCTGCTTAAGAAACTGATAAGAACAGTAGCTCATCTTCAGTCCAATACACTGTACCTGCTGGGAACAGACGCAAGTGCTATTCGCACTATGTATGGCAATGGGAGCGCAATAGTAACTTTCCTTACCAGAAGACAACTCTAAAGCTCGTAGGACCTGAAACTGCATGTGATACAACTCCATTTAGGACTGGGAAATAAACGCTAGATCGCCTTACAAGAAACACACTCTGCTTTTGATAAAAGATCACTCTTCTACTCTACTGTGTTTCCTATAGGGCCAGAACAGTGAGCTTGCTCAGAACATAAGAACTGTGCTTCCTACACACACGGGCCATATCTAGTTCAACTCTGCTTAGGAAACTGACAAGAACAGTAGCTCCTCTTCAGTCCAATACACTGTACTTGCTGGGAACAGACGCGAGTGCTTTTTGTAATGTGTATGGCAATGGGAGCGCAATAGTGACTTTCCTTACCAGAAAACAACTCTTGCTAGTAGGATCAAAAACTGCATGTGATTCAACTCCATTTAGGACTGGGAAACAAACGCTAGCTTGCCTTACGAGAAACACACTCTGCTTTTGAGAAAAGATCACTCTTCTACTCTACTCTGTTTTTTATAGGGCCAGAACAATGAGCTTGCTCATAACAAAAGAACTGTGCTTCCTACACACATGGGCCATATCTAGTTCAACTCTGCTTAGGAAACTGACAAGAACAGTAGCTCCTCTTCAGTCCTATACACTGTACATGCTGGGAACAGAGGCCAGTGTTATTTGCCCTGTGTATAACAATGGGAGCACAATAGTGACTCTTCTTACCAGAAAACAACTCTTGCTCGTAGGACCAGAAACTGCATGGGATTCAACTCCATTTCAGACTGGGAAACAAATGCTAGCTCGCCTTACAAGAAACACACTCTGCTTTGGAGAATAGAGCACACTTCTACTCTACTGTGTTTCCATTGGGGTCCGAACAGTGAGCTTGCTCAGAACAAAAGAACTGTGCATCCTACACACACGGGCCATATCTAGTTCAACTCTGCTTAGGAAACTGACAAGAACAGTAGCTCCTCTTCAGTCCAATACACTGTACTTGCTCGGAACAGACGCGAGTGCTATTTGCACTGTATATGGCAATTGGAGCGCAATAGTGACTCTTCTTACCAGAAAACAACTCTTGCTCGTAGGACCAGAAACTGCATGTGATTCAACTCCATGTAGGACTGTGAAACAAACGCTAGCTCGCCTTACAAGAAACACACTCTGCTTTTGATAAAGAGCAATCTTCTACTCTACTGTTTCCTATAGGGCCAGAACAGTGAGCTTGCTCAGAACAAAAGAACTGTGCTTCTTACACACACGGCGATATCCAGTTGAATTTTGCTTAGGAACCTGACAAGAACAGTAGATCCTCTTCAGTCCAATACACTGTACTTGCTGGGAACACACGCAAGTGCTATTTGAACTGTATATGGCAATTGGAGCGCAATAGTGACTCTTCTTACCAGAAAACAACTCTTGCTTGTAGGACCAGAAACTGCATGGGATTCAACTCCATATAGGACTGGGAAACAAATGCTAGCTCACCTTACAAGAAACACACTCTGCTTTTGAGAAAAGAGCACTCTTCTACTCTACTGTGTTTCCTTTGGGGTCCAAACAGTGAGCTTGCTCAGAACAAAAGAACTGTGCTTCCTACACACACGGGCCATATCTAGTTCCACTCTGCTTAGGAAACTGACAAGAACAGCAGCTCCTCTTCAGTCCCATACACTGTCCTCCTGGGAACAGACACCAGTGCTATTTGCCCTTTGTATGACAATGGGAGTGCAATAGTGACGTTTCTTACCAGAAGACAACTCTTGCTCGTAGGACCAGAAACTGCATGTGATTCAACTCCATTTAGGACTGGGAAACAAACGTTAGCTCGCCTTAAAAGAAACACTCTCTGCTTTTGAGAAAAGAGCACTCTTCTACTCTACTGTGTTTCATTTATGGCCAGAATAGTGAGCTTGCTCAGAACAAAAGAACTGTGCTTCCTTCACACACGGGCTATATCTAGTTCAACTCTGCTTAGGAAACTGACAAGAACAGTACCTCCTCTTCAGTCCAATACACTGTACATGTTGGGAACAGATGCCACTGCTGTTTGCCCTGTGTATGAAAATGGGAGGGCAATAGTGACTCTTCTTACCAGAAAACAACTCTTGCTCCCAGAACCAGAAACTGCATGGGATTCAACTCCATTTCTGACTGGGAAACAAATGCTAGCTCGCCTTACAAGAAACACACTCTGCTTTTGAGAAAAGAGCACTCTTCTACTCTACTGTGTTTCCTTTGGGGTCCGAACAGTGAGCTTGCTCAGAACAAAAGAACTGTGCTTCCTATACACACGACCCATATCTTGTTCAACTCTGCTTAGGAAACTGACAAGAACAGTAGCTCCTCTTCAGTCCAATACACTGTACTTGCTGGGAACAGACGCGAGTGCTATTTGCACTGTATATGGCAATTGGAGCGCAATAGTAACTCTTCTTACCAGAAAACAACTCTTGCTCGTAGGACCAGAAACTGCATGTGATTCAACTCCTTTTAGGACTGGGAAACAAACGCTAGCTTGCCTTACAAGAAACACACTCTGCTTTTGAGAAAAGAGCACTCTTCTACTCTACTGTGTTTCCTTTGGGGTCCAAAAGTGAGCTTGCTCAGAACAAAAGAACTGTGCTTCCTACACACACGGGCCATATCTAGTTCAACTCTGCTTAGGAAACTGACAAGAATAGTAGATCCTCTTCAGTACCATACACTGTCCTGGTGGAAACAGACGCCAGTGCTTTTTGCCCTTTGTATGACAATGGGAGTGCAATAGTGACGCTTCTTACCAGAAGACAACTCTTGCTCGTAGGACCAGAAACTGCATGTCATTCAACTCTATTTAGACTGGGAAACAAACGCTAGCTCGCCTTACAAGAAACACACTCTGCTTTTGAGAAAAGAGCACTCTTCTACTCTACTGGGTTTCCTATAGGGCCAGAATAGTGAGCTTGCTCAGAAAAGAAGAACTGTGCTTCCTACACACACGGCTATATCTAGTTCAACTCTGCTTAGGAAACTTACAGGAACAGTACCTCCACTTCAGTCCAATACACTGTACATGCTGGGAACAGACGCCAGTGTTATTTGCCCTGTGTATGACAATGGGAGCGCAATAGTGACTCTTCTTACCAGAAAACAACTCTTGCTCGTCGGACCAGAAACTGCATGGGATTCAACTCCATTTCAGACTGGGAAACAAATGTTAGCTCACCTTACAAGAAACACACTCTGCTTTTGAGAAAAGAGCACTCTTCTACTCTACTGTGTTTCCTTTGAGGTCTGAACAGTGAGCTTGCTCAGAAGAAAAGAACTGTGCTTCCTAAACACACGGGCCATATCTAGTTCAACTCTGCTTAGGAAACTGACAAGAACAGTAGCTCCTCTTCAGTCCAATACACTGTACTTGCTGGGAACAGACGCGAGTGCTATTTGCACTGTATATGGCAATGGGAGCGCAATAGAGACTCTCCTTACCAGAAAACAACTCTTGCTCATAGGACCAGAAACTGCATGTGATTCAACTCCACTTAGGACTGGGAAACAAACGCTAGCTCGCCTTACAAGAAACACACTCTTCTTTTGAGAATAGAGCTCTCTTCTACTCTTTGTGTTTCCTTTGGTGTCCAAACATTGAGCTTGCTCAGAACAAATGAACTGTGCTTCCTACACACACGGGCCATATCTAGTTCAACTCTGCTTAGGAAACTGACAAGAACAGTAGCTCCTCTTCAGTCCAATACACTGTACTTTCTGGGAACAGACGCGAGTGCTGTTTGCACTGTATATGGCAATTGGAGCGCAATAGTGACTCTTCTTACCAAAAAAAAACTCTTGCTCGTAGGACCAGAAACTTCATGTGATTCAACTCCATTTAGGACTGTGAAACAAACGCTAGCTTGCCTTACAAGAAACACACTCTGCTTTTGAGAAAAGAGCACTCTTCTACTCTACTGTGTTTCCTATAGGGCCAGAATAGTGAGCTTGCTCAGAACAAAAGAACTGTGCTTCCTACACACATGGGCTATATCTAGTTCAAGTCTGCTTAGGAAACTGACAAGAACAGTAGCTCCTCTTCATTCCAATACACTGTACTTGCTGGGAACAGACGCCAGTGCTATTTGCCCTGTGTATGACAATGGGAGCTCAATAGTGACTCTTATTACCAAAAAAAACTCTTGCTCGTAGGAACAGAAACTGCATGTGATTCAACTCCATTTAGGACTGGGGAACAAATGCTAGCTCGCCTCACAAGAAACATACTCTGCTTTTGAGAAAAGAGCACTCATCTTCTCTACTCTGCTTCCTATAGGGCCAGAACAGTAAGCTTGCTCAGAACAAAAGAACTGTGCTTCCTACACACAAGGGCCATATCTAGTTCAACTCTGCTTAGGAAACTGACAAGAACAGTAGCTCCTCTTCAGTTCAATACACTGTACTTGCTGGGAACAGACGCAAGTGCTATTTGTACTGTGTATGGCAATGGGAGCGCAGTAGTGACTCTTCTTACCAGAAAACAACTCTTGCTTGTAGGACCAGAAACTGCATGTGATTCAACTCCATTTAGGACTGGGAAACAAACGCGAGCTCGCCGTACAAGAAACACACTCTGCTTTTGAGAAAAGACCACTCTTCTACTCTTCTATGTTTCCTATGGGGTCCGAACAGTGAGCTTGCTCAGAACAAAAGAACTGTGCTTCCTACACACACTGCCATATCTAGTTCAATTCTGCTTAGGAACCTGACAAAAACAGTAGATCCTCTTCAGTCCAATACACTGTACATGCTGGGAACAGACGCCAGTGCTATTTGCCCTGTGTATGACAATGGGAGCGCAATAGCGATTCTTCTTACCAGAAAACAACTCTTGCTCGTAGGAACAGAAACTGCATGGGATTCAACTCCATTTAGGACTGGGAAACAAACGCGAGCTCGCCGTACAAGAAACACACTCTGCTTTTGAGAAAAGACCACTCTTCTACTCTTCTATGTTTCCTATGGGGTCCGAACAGTGAGCTTGCTCAGAACAAAAGAACTGTGCGTCCTACACACACGGGCCATATCTAGTTTAACTCTGCTTAGGAAACTGACAAGAACAGTAGATTCTCTTCAGTCCAGTACACTGTACTTGCTGGGAACAGATGTGAGTGCTATTTGCACTGTGTATGGCAATGGGAGCGCAATAGTGACTTTCCTTACCAGAAAACAACTTTTGCTCATAGGACCAGAAACTGCATGTGGTTCAACTCCATTTAGGACTGGGAGAAAAACGCTAGCTCGCCTTACAAGAAACACACTCTGCTTTTGAGAAAAGAGCAGTCTTCTACTCTACTGTGTTTCCTTTAGGGCCAGAACAGTCAGGTTGCTCAGAACAAAAGAACTGTGCTTCCTACACACAGGGGCCATATCTAGTTCAACTCTGCTTAGGAAACTGACAAGAACAGTAGCTCCTCTTCAGTCCAATACACTGTATATGCTGGGAACAGACGCCAGTGCTATTTGCCCTGTGCATGTCAATGGGAGCGCAATAGTGACTCTTCTTCCCCGAAAAGAATTCTTGCTCGAGGGCCGGAAACTGCATGTGATTCAACTTCATTTAAGACTGGGAAACAAATGCTAGCTCGCCTTACAAGAAACACACTCTGCTTTTGAGAAAAGAGCACTCTTCTACTCTACTGTGTTTCCTTTGGGGTCCAAACAGTGAGCTTGCTCAGAACAAAAGAACTGTGCTTCCTACACACACGGGCCATATCTAGTTCAACTCTGCTTAGGAAACTGACAAGAACAGCAGCTCCTCTTCAGTCCCATACACTGTCCTGCTGGGAAGAGACACCAGTGCTATTTGCCCTTTGTATGACAATGGGAGTGCAATAGTGATGCTTCTTACCAGAAGACAACTCTTCCTCGTAGGACCAGAAACTGCATGTGATTCAACTCCATTTAGGACTGGGAAACAAACGCTAGCTGGCCTTACAAGAAACACACTCGGCTTTTGAGAAAAGAGGACTCTTCTACTCTAATGTGTTTCCTTTGGGGTCCGAACAGTGAGATTGCTCAGAACAAAAGAACTGTGCTTCCTATAAACACCGACTACATCTAGTTCAACTCTGCTGAGGAAACTGTCAAGAACAGCACCTCCACTTCAGTCCAATACACTGTACATGCTGGGAACAGACGCCAGTGCTATTTGCCCTGTGTATGACAATGGGAGCGCAATAGTGTCTCTTCTTACCAGAAAACAACTCTTCCTCCTAGGACCAGAAACTGCATGTGATTCAACTCCATTTAGGACTGCGAAACAAACGCTAGCTTGCCTTACAAGAAACACACTCTGTTTTGAGAAAAGAGCACTCTTCTACTCTACTGTGTTTCCTATAGGGCCAGAATAGTGAGCTTGCTCAGAACAAAAGAACTGTGCTTCCTACACACATGGGCTATATCTAGTTCAACTCTGCTTAGGAAACTGACAAGAACAGTAGCTCCTCTTCATTCCAATACACTGTACTTGCTGGGAACAGACGCCAGTGCTATTTGCCCTGTGTATGACAATGGGAGCTCAATAGTGACTCTTCTTACCAAAAAAAACTCTTGCTCGTAGGACCAGAAACTGCATGTGATTCAACTCCATTTAGGACTGGGGAACAAATGCTAGCTCGCCTCACAAGAAACATACTCTTCTTTTGAGAAAAGAGCACTCATCTTCTCTACTCTGTTTCCTATAGGGCCAGAACAGTAAGCTTGCTCAGAACAAAAGAACTGTGCTTCCTACACACAAGGGCCATATCTAGTTCAACTCTGCTTAGGAAACTGACAAGAACAGTAACTCCTCTTCAGTTCAATACACTGTACTTGCTGGGAACAGACGCAAGTGCTATTTGTACTGTGTATGGCAATGGGAGTGCAGAAGTGACTCTTCTTACCAGAAAACAACTCTTGCTCGTAGGACCAGAAACTGCATGTGATTCAACTCCATTTAGGACTGGGAAACAAACGCGAGCTCGCCGTACAAGAAAGACACTCTGCTTTTGAGAAAAGACCACTCTTCTACTCTTCTATGTTTTCTATGGGGTCCGAACAGTGAGCTTGCTCAGAACAAAAGAACTGTGCTTCCTACACACACTGCCATATCTAGTTCAATTCTGCTTAGGAACCTGACAAAAACAGTAGATCCTCTTCAGTCCAATACACTGTACTTGCTGGGAACAGACGCGAGTGCTATTTGCACTGTGTATGGCAATGGGAGCGCAATAGTGACTTTCCTTACCAGAAAACAACTCTTGCTCATACGACCAGAAACTGCATGTGGTTCAACTCCATTTAGGACTGGGAAACAAACGCTAGCTCGCCTTACAAGAAACACACTCTGCTTTTGACAAAAGAGCACTCTTCTACTCTACTGTGTTTCCTAAGGGGTGCAAACAGTGAGCTTGCTCAGAACAAAAGAATTGTGCTTCCTACACACACGGGCCATATCTAGTTCAACTCTGCTTAGGAAACTGACAAGAACAGTAGCTCCTCTTCAGTCCAATACACTGTGCTTGCTGGGAACAGACGCGAGTGCTATTTGCACTGTATATGGCAATGGGAGCGCAATAGAGACTCTCCTTACCAGAAAACAACTCTTGCTCATAGGACCAGAAACTGCATGTGATTCAACTCCACTTAGGACTGGGAAACAAACGCTAGCTCGCCTTACAAGAAACACACTCTTCTTCTGAGAATAGAGCTCTCTTCTACTCTTTGTGTTTCCTTTGGTGTCCAAACATTGAGCTTGCTCAGAACAAAAGAACTGTGCTTCCTACACACACGGGCCATATCTAGTTCAACTCTGCTTAGGAAACTGACAAGAACAGTAGCTCCTCTTCAGTCCAATACACTGTACTTGCTGGGAACAGACGCGAGTGCTATTTGCACTGTATATGGCAATTGGAGCGCAATAGTGACTCTTCTTACCAGAAAACAACTCTTGCTCGTAGGAACAGAAACTGCATGGGATTCAACTCCATTTAGGACTGCGAAACAAACGCTAGCTTGCCTTACAAGAAACACACTCCGCTTTTGAGAAAAGAGCACTCTTCTACTCTAATGTGTTTCCTTTGGGGTCCGAACAGTGAGCTTGCTCAGAACAAAAGAACTGTGCTTCCTATACATACCGACTATATCTAGTTCAACTCTTCTTAGGAAACTCTCAAGAACAGTACCTCCTCTTCAGTCCAATACACTGTACATGCTGGGAACAGACGCCAGTGCTATTTGCCCTGTGTATGACAATGGGAGCGCAATAGTGTCTCTTCTTACCAGAAAACAACTCTTCCTCGTAGGACCAGAAACTGCATGTGATTCAACTCCATTTAGGACTGCAAAACAAACGCTAGCTTGCCTTACAAGAAACACACTCTGCTTTTGAGAAAAGACCACTCTTCTACTCTACTGTGTTTCCTATGGGGTGCAAACAGTGAGCTTGCTCCGAAAAAAAGAACTGTGCTTCCTACACACACTGCCATATCTAGTTCAATTCTGCTTAGGAACCTGACAAAAACAGTAGATCCTCTTCAGTCCAATACACTGTACATGCTGGGAACAGACACCAGTGCTATTTGCCCTGTGTATGACAATGGGAGAGCAATAGCGACTCTTCTTACAAGAAAACAACTCTTGCTCGTAGGACCAGAAACCGCATGTGATTCAACTCCATTTAGGACTGGGAAACAAACACGAGCTCGCTGTACAAGAAACACACTCTGCTTTTGAGAAAAGAGCACTCTTCTACTCTTCTGTGTTTCCTACGGGGTCCGAACAGTGAGCTTGCTCAGAACAAAAGAACTGTGCTTCCTACACACACGGGCCATATCTAGTTCATCTCTGCTTAGGAAACTGAGAAGAACAGTAGATCCTCTTCATTCCAGTACACTGTACTTGCTGGGAACAGACTCAAGTACTATTTGCATTGTGTTTGGCAATGGGAGCACAGAAGTGACTTTTTTTTACCAGAAAACAACTCTTGTTCATAGGACCAGAAACTGCATGTGACTCAACTCCATTTAGGACTCGGAAACAAACGCTAGCTCGCCTTACAAGAAACACACTCTGTTTGTGAGAAAAGATCACTCTTCTACTCTACTGTGTTTCCTATAGGGCCAGAACAATGAGCTTGCTTAGAACAAAAGAACTGTGCCTCCTACACACACGGGCCATATCTAGTTCAACTCTGCTTAGGAAACTGACAAGAACAGTAACTTCTATTCAGTCCAATACACTGTACTTGCTGGGAACAGACGCGAGGGCTCTTTGCACTGTCTATGGCAATGAGAGCACAAGAGTGACTCTTTTTACCAGAACACAACTCTTGCTCATAGGAACAGAAACTGCATGTTATTCAACTCCATTTAGGACTGGGAAACAAACTCTAGCTCGCCTTACGAGAAACACGCTGTGCTTTTGAGAAAAGGGCACTCTTCTACTCTACTGTGTTTCCTATGGGGTCCGAAAAGTGAGCTTGCTCAGAATAAAAGAACTGTGCTTCCTACACACACGGGCCATATCTAGTTCAACTCTGCTTAGGAAACTGACAAGAACAGTAGATCCGCTTCAGTACAATACACTGTACATGCTGGGAACAGACGCGAGTGCTATTTGCACTGTGTATGGCAATGGGAGCGCAGTAGTGACTCTTCTTACCAGAAAACAACTCTTGCCCATACGACCAAAAACTACATGTTTACTCAACTCCATTTAAGACTGGGAAACAGAAGCAAGCCCACCTTACAAGAAAAACACTCTGCTTTTGACAAAAGAGCACTCTTCTACTCTACTGTGTTTCCTATGGGGTCCAAACAGTGAGCTTGCTCAGAAAAAAAGAACTGTGCATCCTACACACACTGCCATATCTAGTTCAATTCTGCTTAGGAACCTGACAAAAACAGTAGATCCTCTTCAGTCCAATACATTGTACATGCTGGGAACAGAGGCCAGTGCTATTTGCCCTGTGTATGACAATGGAAACACAATAGTGACTCTTCTTACCAGAAAACAACTCTTGCTCGTAGGACCAGAAACTGCATGTGATTCAACTCCATTTAGGACTGGGAAACAAACACTAGCTCGCCTTACAAGAAAAACTCTGCTTTTGAGAAAAGACCACTCTTCTACTATTCTGTGTTTTCTATGGGGTCCGAACAGTGAGCTTGCTCAGAACAAAAGAACTGAGCTTCCTACACACACGGGCCATATCTAGTTTAACTCTGCTTAGGAAACTGATAGGAACAGTAGATTCTCTTCAGTCCAGTACACTGTACTTGCTGGGAACAGACGCGAGTGCTATTTGCACTGTGTATGGCAATGGGAGCGCAATAGTGACTTTCCTTACCAGAAAACAACTCTTGCTCATAGGACCAGAAACTGCATGTGGTTCAACTCCATTTAGGACTGGGAAACAAACGCTAGCTCGCCTTACAAGAAACACACTCTGCTTTTGAGAAAAGAACAGTCTTCTACTCTACTGTGTTTCCTTTAGGGCCAGAACAGTCAGGTTGCTCAGAACAAAAGAACTGTGCTTCCTACACACAGGGGCCATATCTAGTTCAACTCTGCTTATGAAATTGACAAGTACAGTAGCTCCTCTTCAGTCCAATATACTGTACTTGTAGGGAACAGACGCGAGAGCTATTTGCACTGTATATGGCAATGGAAGCCCAATAGTGACTCTTCTTACCAGAAAACAACTCTTGCTCATAGGACCAAAAACTGCATAGGATTCAACTCCATTTAGGACTGGGAAACAAACGCTAGCTCGCCTTACAAGAAAAACACTCTGCTTTTGAGAAAAGAGCACTCTTCTACTCTACTGTGTTTCCTATGGGGTCCGAACAGTGAGCTTGCTCAGAACAAAAGAACTGTGCTTCCTACACACACCGGCCATATCTAGTTCAACTCTGCTTAAGAAACTGATAAGAACAGTAGCTCATCTTCAGTCCAATACACTGTACCTGCTGGGAACAGACGCAAGTGCTATTCGCACTATGTATGGCAATGGGAGCGCAATAGTGACTTTCCTTACCAGAAGACAACTCTAAAGCTCGTAGGACCTGAAACTGCATGTGATACAACTCCATTTAGGACTGGGAAATAAACACTAGATCGCCTTACAAGAAACACACTCTGCTTTTGATAAAAGATCACTCTTCTACTCTACTGTGTTTCCTATAGGGCCAGAACAGTGAGCTTGCTCAGAACATAAGAACTGTGCTTCCTACACACACGGGCCATATCTAGTTCAACTCTGCTTAGGAAACTGACAAGAACAGTAGCTCCTCTTCAGTCCAATACACTGTACTTGCTGGGAACAGACGCGAGTGCTTTTTGTAATGTGTATGGCAATGGGAGTGCAATAGTGACTTTCCTTACCAGAAAACAACTCTTGCTAGTAGGATCAAAAACTGCATGTGATTCAACTCCATTTAGGACTGGGAAACAAACGCTAGCTTGCCTTACGAGAAACACACTCTGCTTTTGAGAAAAGATCACTCTTCTACTCTACTCTGTTTTTTATAGGGCTTGAACATTGAGCTTGCTCAGAACAAAAGAACTGTGCTTCCTACACACATGGGCCATATCTAGTTCAACTCTGCTTAGGAAACTGACAAGAACAGTAGCTCCTCTTCAGTCCAATACACTGTACATGCTGGGAACAGAGGCCAGTGTTATTTGCCCTGTGTATAACAATGGGAGCACAATAGTGACTCTTCTTACCAGAAAACAACTCTTGCTCGTAGGACCAGAAACTGCATGGGATTCAACTCCATTTCAGACTGGGAAACAAATGCTAGCTCGCCTTACAAGAAACACACTCTGCTTTGGAGAATAGAGCACACTTCTACTCTACTGTGTTTCCATTGGGGTCCGAACAGTGAGCTTGCTCAGAACAAAAGAACTGTGCATCCTACACACACGGGCCATATCTAGTTCAACTCTGCTTAGGAAACTGACAAGAACAGTAGCTCCTCTTCAGTCCAATACACTGTACTTGCTCGGAACAGACGCGAGTGCTATTTGCACTGTGTATGGCAATTGGAGCGCAATAGTGACTCTTCTTACCAGAAAACAACTCTTGCTCGTAGGACCAGAAACTGCATGTGATTCAACTCCATGTAGGACTGTGAAACAAACGCTAGCTCGCCTTACAAGAAACACACTCTGCTTTTGATAAAGAGCAATCTTCTACTCTACTGTTTCCTATAGGGCCAGAACAGTGAGCTTGCTCAGAACAAAAGAACTGTGCTTCATACACACACGGCGATATCCAGTTGAATTTTGCTTAGGAAACTGACAAGAACAGTAGATCCTCTTCAGTCCAATACACTGTACTTGCTGGGAAACACACGCAAGTGCTATTTGAACTGTATATAGCAATTGGAGCGCAATAGTGACTCTTCTTACCAGAAAACAACTCTTGCTTGTAGGACCAGAAACTGCATGGGATTCAACTCCATATAGGACTGGGAAACAAATGCTAGCTCACCTTACAAGAAACACACTCTGCTTTTGAGAAAAGAGCACTCTTCTACTCTACTGTGTTTCCTTTGGGGTCCAAACAGTGAGCTTGCTCAGAACAAAAGAACTGTGCTTCCTACACACACGGGCCATATCTAGTTCCACTCTGCTTAGGAAACTGACAAGAACAGCAGCTCCTCTTCAGTCCCATACACTGTCCTCCTGGGAACAGACACCAGTGCTATTTGCCCTTTGTATGACAATGGGAGTGCAATAGTGACGCTTCTTACCAGAAGACAACTCTTGCTCGTAGGACCAGAAACTGCATGTGATTCAACTCCATTTAGGACTGGGAAACAAACGTTAGCTCGCCTTAAAAGAAACACTCTCTGCTTTTGAGAAAAGAGCACTCTTCTACTCTACTGTGTTTCATTTATGGCCAGAATAGTGAGCTTGCTCAGAACAAAAGAACTGTGCTTCCTTCACACACGGGCTATATCTAGTTCAACTCTGCTTAGAAACTGACAAGAACAGTACTCCTCTTCAGTCCAATACACTGTACATGTTGGGAACAGATGCCACTGCTGTTTGCCCTGTGTATGACAATGGGAGGGCAATAGTGACTCTTCTTACCAGAAAACAACTCTTGCTCGCAGAACCAGAAACTGCATGGGATTCAACTCCATTTCTGACTGGGAAACAAATGCTAGCTCGCCTTACAAGAAACACACTCTGCTTTTGAGAAAA